>NW_017306926.1:245805-258119 GCF_000935625.1 Nanorana parkeri | reverse complement strand
CGACAGTATCAGGAGAGAGGAGGGGACCCGGCGGGATAAGGTGTGCCGCCGGGTCACTGTCTCCTCCTCTCTCTGCCTGCGTCCATCACGGTCGCGCGTGCGCGATGATGTCATCGCGCATGCGCGGTGACATCTCGGCGGGTGACACTCGAACACCGCTCAGGCTGTCAACCAGCCTGACAATGCCTTCATCTGCTTTTCTCTCCAAAGGGGCGGCACCATCTTTGTTCAGGCATTAACGAGGGACACCATCATTGGGGGTGGGAGACTAAGGAAATGCTTCCTCCTGCCTGCAGCAGACTGATCACTGGGGGAGGGGGGACTGAGGAAATGCTCCCTCCTGACTGCAGTAGACTAATCATCGGGGGGAGGGGAGACTTGTTCGGAGGGGCCCCCTGTTGTCTGCCAGTTGCTATTGCCTAAACTCATGGTGTTAAGAAACACTGTCTCCCGGCACCTGAGTTTGCATAACAGCACAGAATAGGAGAACCCTGTAGATGAGTGGGAAGCCGGATTTCCCACAAGGCCAACCAAGGCCCGGCCTTGGGGCAGCAGGGAGTAAAGGGCCAACCGAGGTAGGGTTGCCACCTGTCCAGGATTCACCCGGACAGTTCGGGTTTTGAATGCTGTGTCCGGATTTCATGGCCGCAGAAACCCGGACACAAGATGTCAGGCAGACAGGGGCAACCAAAATGAAGATAGAGGCTACTAGAGTGTTCGGGTTTCGCTTGAAGAAAAGGTGGCAACCCTAAACCGAGGCCCGGCCTTGGGGCAGCAGGGAGTAGTGGGGCGGCAGGGAGTAGTGGGGCGGCAGGGAGTAGAGGGGCGGCAGGGAGTAGAGGGGCGGCAGGGGGTGTAACATTCCTATCTCCCGATGCCTGGTACATGCAGTTCCAGGCACCGGGCGGGTAGTTGTTTTCTACATGTAGCCCGGCTTTGGGCAAGCAGAGCTAAATGTTATTGTGCGATGAGCTGCCGCGGCGATCCCTACACTGACACATTCCCCGGCTCGGTGTCGGGAATCAGCAGGTTGTGTGACGGCGGAGCGTTGCCGGGAGGCGCCGCACGGTGCGCGGTGACTGTCCTCTCGGGGAGGCCGTCTGCTCCGTCCACACGTTGCATTACGTTCCAAATTAGTTTATCCGGCTGAACAGAAGTGACATCAGATTCCCGGTCACATGACCGGGTCACCTCCCCAGGCAGCCGATATGACAGAGTGCAGCTGCTCCCTATAGAAGGTTATCGATCCCGCCACCTGAGACCAGACACATTATGTGATATACTCCGGATGATGAATTGCGATGAGCGGATCACTTCTATCTACAAACCGCATTCACATTGTCCGATTTCCGGGGGACCGATCACTTCATGAATCACAAATACCCAAATTGTTACTGTGCCGTGCATCTGTGTCCTGCAAAATCCGACACCCCCCCCCGCCTTCCTCCGCACGACAGCTGAATTTCCAGATAGGGAATCCAATTCCAGGATAACCCTGATTACTGGTTACAACTCGATAAGTTCGTAGTTTTGATCGATCACCGGGTGACTGTCCCCTCCTCTCTCTGCCAGCGTCCATCACCAAGATGGCCGACCGGTGTTCTGTCGAATTCTCCAACCCGTCGAGACCCCCAACTCCCATCAGGGAGCCTGCGCAGCCACCCAAGAGAAGTACCAAGCTGGACCGTCTGCGGTTGTGCGCCTGCGCGGGTCACCCCGATGCCACAAGCACCGACGGCAGTTGGAGAACCCGATGACGATTTCTAAGCCGACGCACCTACTGGAAGTGGAGAAGTCAACGAGGATTGCAAAAACTGCGACGGCTGCCGCGCGCGCCCCAGCGCCGTCTCGTCTAAACCTGCAACGGATATGACGTCACGAGTTGGAGATCTCGACGAGTTGGAGATCTCGACGGAACACCGGCAGGCGTCAATTAGCTAGTCGCGCATGCGCAGTGACGTCACGCGCGGGGTGTCACCGGGTCTCCGCTCCGGGGGACACCCGGCCTCGGGACGCCCCTGTTACTGATGCACAATAAATCCTGAGCCCAGGTGAAGCGGGATCCGTGTGTGACCCTCGAAACGCGTCGACTCTTGATAGAACCTTTCATTGTGATAAATACAAATTGAGATCTGGACTGATCCCTACGGCGTGCGGCGCTCTCATCCTTCCACTGCACACGAGACATTGTGATCACTAAGTGCTGCGGGAGACCAGCGGAGATCTGTCACCCCGGCGTTCTGCCTCCGCTCTAATATCAGACTCCGCCCCTCGGGTGAGCCCGCGACGCGTTTCGGGGGTATTATCTGAAAAGAAATGAAAATCCAGATATAGAATGTTTTGCACTAGAAGAGGAAACAATTTGTACAGACGGGGGAGGGGGTGACCTTCCAGGAGCTGTGTACAGATGGGGGAGGGTATATAGATATAGAGAAGGGAAATTAGAGGGTTTGCTGTCCTCAGATGGGAGCAATTATTTACAGTGACGCAGCCGCTCAGTGGGGAGCGATCCCGGGAAATATCATCCGAGAAGCAGAAAATAGAATCTTCTGAGTCCATTAGCCGACAGACTCCTGTAAGATCGTCGCCTGTGAGCACGTGACAAATCATCTCCATGATTGTCAGTTGGTATCTCTCGGGGGCCGCGGGTGCCCGTGCCATGCGCTCCGGGAATGGCAGCTCAATGGACTAAGGCAATGCCCCTCCCCCTGCAGCACGGCGCAACAGACGCCTAAGCTGCGGAGACATTTGGTTCGGATATTTCGTGATTTGGGAATTCAGAGCCGGTGATGTGTCGAAAGTGCGAACTTATCGAGTTGTGGGACCGCATTACTTCCGGTTTCCTCAGAACTACGAGGTTTTTACACAAAACATGTTGTGCACGAGCGCCATCCACGGCATTGCCCTATAGACATAGACCACAGCAATAAAGTAATAAAATGATGTAGGATGACAGTAAGCCAGCACGTTCTTTATCTCCGGTGCCCCACTCAATATGGCCGCCGCTTGAGTGGGGCACCTGAGATAAAGAACGCGCTGGCTTACTGTCATCCTACATCATTTTATTACTTTATTGCTGTGGTCTATGTCTATAGGGCAATGCCGTGGATGGCGCTCGTGCACAACATGTTTTGTGTAAAAACCTCGTAGTTCTGAGGAAACCGGAAGTAATGCGGTCCCACAACTCGATAAGTTCGTAGTTTTGATCGATCACCGGAATTCAATTCATTTCGGGTTTCGGATATAATTCCATTCAGGGCCATCTAATTCGGGTCCGGGAGCCGTATACATACAGTACTAAAGCTGAGGCTCCCAAGATTCAATGGAGCTGTCTTAACTCCATGTCGCGCGTCGCGGTCGCAAGTCGCTTCAACCGGACCCTTTTTTCGGCGGATTTTGCTTTTTTTCTATGGAGCCCGGCGGAGAAGGTCGCGCTACCGTCGCTGGATCGTCGCCCCGAAAGTCGCGCTATCCCGGCCGCTGCAAAGGTATGTCGCTACATGTGAACGGGGTCTTATACTAAAGCCGAGGCTCCCAGACCCCAATGGCATTTGGGATCCGAATTTCCGAATACCATTTGGGAGCTCCAGAAAGCAATCCGGGTCTGGGGAGCCATATACTTTTTGGGGAATGCAACACATGGTGGCGTTGTGCCGTAGACAAGTGCGGTTGGTTCCGAATCAAAAGTCAGATGAATTTTCGGACATACGGACACATCCGAATTTCTGATCCTGTCTGACTTTAGTACAAAAACGAAACTGAATGGGACATCATGTGACTTTTCTGGCCAATCAGATGTGTTTTCGGTTTAACGCATCTGAATGGGTTTGGACACGAATTTTCGTCATGGCAACATGGGAGCCACATACAGCGTATACATATAATACTATAGCCGGGGCTCCCAGACCCCCATTGCTTTCTGGAGCTCCCAAATGGTATTCGGAAATTCGGATCCCAAATGCCATTGGGGTCTGGGAGCCTCGGCTTTAGTATAAGACCCCGTTCACATGTAGCGACATACCTTTGCAGCGGCCGGGATAGCGCGACTTTCGGGGCGACGATCCAGCGACGGTAGCGCGACCTTCTCCGCCGGGCTCCATAGAAAAAAAGCAAAATCCGCCGAAAAAAGGGTCCGGTTGAAGCGACTTGCGACCGCGACGCGCGACATGGAGTTAAGACAGCTCCATTGAATAGCATTGGCCGGCGACTTCTCGCGATATCGCGCGGCAAAAATGCACGATATCGCGGCGGAAATCGCGCTACATGTGAACGGGGCCTTATATGTATACACTGTGAGGGGAATTTATCAAAACTGGAGCAGATTTGCACTGCAGCCAATCAGCTTCTCTCTTTCATTTTCAAATCTTACCTGAGGAAACTGAAGAGAGATGCTGATTGGTTGCCATGGGCAACTGCTCCAGATTCTGTTTGCTCTTGTTTTGATAAATCCCCCCCCCCAATATATGGCTCCCATGTTGCCATGACGAAAATTTGTGTCCAGACCCATTCAGATGCATTACACCGAAAAACACATCTGATTGGCCAGAAAAGTCACATGATGTCCCATTCAGTTTCGTTTTTGTACTAAATTCAGACAGGATCCAAAATTCGGAAACAGAAATTCGGATTCGGACGCATTGGGATTCAGAAATTTGGACGTGTCAGAATTTTGGAAAACTCCTCTGACTTTTGATTCGGAACATGTCTATGGCACAACGCTACCATGTGTTGCATCCCCCCCCCCCAAAAAAAGGGTCAGGTGCAGTTTTTGCCGCATGCGTTGACGGCCCATTCAACACTGAGCTGCCATAACGCAGTGCTTATATAGAACAAGAAGGGGGCGCCACTGCTGGGGGTGAGAGTCCAATATGGTTTTTATTTACAGTATAAAGATCAATAGAACAAAACAGCCAACGCGTTTCAGGGATCCACAGTGTCGCCCCTCCCCCTTCCTCGGGGCGTATGAGTTACTTTGTAACTTATTTCAGATGGTAAATGACAACAGTCGGCAGTCGTAGTGGATGAGTGAAACGCGTGTCACCGCGCAACATAACACATATGAACGTGCATTGGTTACCGCACATGAAGTGTGAATCCGGAACAGGGACATGAAATGGGACGGAGCAATGTTCTGCAGATCTCCGGAGAGGTCAGTGATGAGATAATCTGCAGGATGTGTCAATATGGATCTCTCAGGAGGGAGATGGGAAGGAGCGATGCTCTGCAGATCTCTGGAGAGGTCAGTGATGAGATAATCTGCAGAATGTGCCAATATGGATCTGTCAGGAGGGAGATGGAGTGATGCTCTGCAGATCTCTGGAGAGGTCAGTGATGGGATAGTCTGCAGGATGTGTCAATATGGATCTGTCAGGATGGAGATGGGAAGGAGCGATGTTCTGCAGATCTCGGGAGAGGTCAGTGATGGAATAGTCTGCAGGATGTGGCAATATGGATCTGTCAGGGTGGAGCGGTGTTCTGCAGATCTCGGGAGAGGTCAGTGATGAGATAATCTGCAGGATGTGCCAATATGGATCTGTCAGGAGCGATGCTCTGCAGATCTCAGGAGAGGTCAGTGATGGAATAGTCTGCAGGATGTGTCAATATGGATCTGTCAGGAGCGATGCTCTGCAGATCTCGGGAGAGGTCAGTGATGGAATAGTCTGCAGGATGGGGATGAAGAAGTGGGATCGGGATGACGCAGCCAGTGATGGGGATGAAGAAGTGGGATCAGGATGACGCAGCCGGTGATGGGGATGATGAAGTGGGATCGGGATGACGCAGCCGGTGATGGGGATGAAGAAGTGGGATCAGGATGACGCAGCCGGTGATGGGGATGAAGAAGTGGGATCGGGATGACGCAGCATGTGATGGGGATGATGAAGTAGGATCGGGATGACGCAGCCAGTGATGGGGATGAAGAAGTGGGATCAGAATGACGCAGCCGGTGATGGGGATGAAGAAGTGGGATCGGGATGACGCAGCCAGTGATGGGGATGAAGAAGTGGGATCGGGATGACGCAGCCAGTGATGGGGATGAAGAAGTGGGATCAGGATGACGCAGCCGGTGATGGGGATGAAGAAGTGGGATCAGGATGACGCAGCCAGTGATGGGGATGAAGAAGTGGGATCAGGATGACGCAGCGTGTGATGGGGATGAAGAAGTGGGATCAGAATGAAGCAGCCGGTGATGGGGATGATGAAGTAGGATCAGGATGACACAGCATGTGATGCGGATGATGAAGTAGGATCAGGATGACGCAGCATGTGATGGGGATGAAGAAGTGGGATCAGGATGACGCAGCCAGTGATGGGGATGAAGAAGTGGGATCAGGATGACGCAGCATGTGATGGGGATGAAGAAGTGGGATCAGAATGAAGCAGCCGGTGATGGGGATGATGAAGTAGGATCAGGATGACGCAGCATGTGATGGGGAGTGATGCAGCGTGATCAGATTCAAGACGACGCGGAGGGACGGGTCTGCAGTGCCGGTGATCGGCTTCCTGTCAGTAATCCCGTAGACCGGAAGTGATGCTGAGCCGGCCGGTGGTGAGCACGGATCGGGATGCCGGTGGCGGGCGGTGATCGGAGGGGGGGAGGGGCCGGTGAGTGATGATCGGATACAACGTAACAATTCTCTGCCATGTGATCAGCGATGTCTGGGGGGGGATGGCGGTCGGGGGTTCTCTGTACACATCACATAAGATCTTTCCACGATGGATCGCTCCGAATATTCACGTTTATGCCCCGAGCGGACACCGGGGGGCTTATCCCGGGGTTGTTTTCCCGATGCAAAAATCCACAGCCATCCGACCAACCGGCCCGGATCATGTGACCTGAGCGTGGGGGTAACCATAGCTACAGCGCAGCGAACCCCCAACATTGCGGGATCCCGGTGATCGATCAAAACTACGAACTTATCGAGTTGTGGGACCGCATTACTTCCGGTTTCCTCACAACTACGAGGTTTTTACACAAAACATGTTGTGCACGAGCGCCATCCACGGCATTGCCCTATAGACATAGACCACAGCAATAAAGTAATAAAATGATGTAGGATGACACTAAGCCAGCGCGTTCTTTATCTCAGGTGCCACACTCAAGCGGCGGCCATATTGAGTGGGGCACCGGAGATAAAGAACGTGCTGGCTTACTGTCATCCTACATCATTTTATTACTTTATTGCTGCGGTCTATGTGTATAGGGCAATGCCGTGGATGGCGCTCGTGCACAACATGTTTTGTGTGCAAACATCGTAGTTCTGAGGAAACCGGAAGTCATGCGGTCCCACAACTCGATAAGTTCGCACTTTCGACACATCACCGGCCTCGGCACTGATCACGTGACTCAGCCATTCATTACAACATTGGGGTGTGTTATCCTGCACTGTATATGCGTCGGGTTGCGCTTCGGTACATCATGCGTTGCACTCTACAGTGCATTTGGTTGCCATTCACAATGATGCATCAACACATGCATTCCTGCCACACAACGCACAAGTGTGAATGGGCCCCTTTAGGGTCACACATACAGATGGAGGTCGGGGCTTCTCTGGCGTGTGCACACACAGCGGAGGATCGGGGTGACAACCATTAGCGCATATCAAATCTGCAATGTCAGCTGTATATTTGTAACGTGACAGGTTCTCTTTAAAGCAGGGTTGGCGTAGTGGTGTTAATCCGCGGTGAATCGTGTGTCTGCAGGCGCAGAGGTGCGCCCCTCCCTCAGATCGCATTCCGCCCCTTTGAATGGCAGATATGAATTATAGATGGAGGCCGTCACACACCATTGTTCGGCGCGGTGTCAGACTGGAGGGAGCCGATGATCCTCCGCGCGGCTCTGATTCCAGGAAATCTCCATCTGCGTTCCATCGCCGAGCCGCCCGGAAGATCCAGCAGCGCTCCAGATGGAGGCCCATCGCCAGGGGGTGTAGTTTGGTTTGGGGCTGCCCTAGGCAAGACAAAACTCAAGCACCTCCCCTTCCACTAAATTGGCCCCGCCCCTTCCTGTTTAAGACTTTTTTTTTGCGTAACCTGTCAGTCGCTGGATATAACGCACACACTGTATCCAGCGACTGACATGTTCCGCTAATAGCGTAGCGGGAAAGCTGGGGTCTGTGGTGGGCCCTGCGGGGTCTATGGTGGGCCCTGCGGGGTCTGCCGCAGAGCCCACCTGAGACCCCGCAGAGCCCACCATAGACTTCACAGAGCCCACAACAGATCTGCCATTGTACAGCTCCCTTGTGGGCCCTGTAGAGATGCCGGGAGCCAGAATGTGATGTCACTCCGTCCAGGCACCTCTACAGGACATGCGAGGGAGCTGTAAGCGATGCATGTATGGATGGAGGTCCCTTGCAGCCATAGCCCCGTCCCACCTCAAACTGACACTCGGCACCGGGCAGCATATTTTAAATGGCTGCTCGGTGCAAGGACTGACAGTGCTGCGCTAGAGGGAGGCAGAGGAGCCTTTCACCTAGAAAAGTGGAAGGCACACGGGGACCCGCTGAACACGAGGTCCCGACCCACAGAGCACGAGGGCCCGACCCACAGAGCACGAGGGCCCGACCCACAGAGCACGAGGGCCCGACCCACAGAGCACGAGGGCCCGACCCACAGAGCACGAGGGCCCGACCCACAGAGCACGAGGGCCCGACCCACAGAGCACGAGGGCCCGACCCACAGAGCACGAGGGCCCGACCCACAGAGCACGAGGGCCCGACCCACAGAGCACGAGGGCCCGACCCACAGAGCACGAGGGCCCGACCCACAGAGCACGAGGGCCCGACCCACAGAGCACGAGGGCCCGACCCACAGAGCACGAGGGCCCGACCCACAGAGCACGAGGGCCCGACCCACAGAGCACGAGGGCCCGACCCACAGAGCACGAGGGCCCGACCCACAGAGCACGAGGGCCCGACCCACAGAGCACGAGGGCCCGACCCACAGAGCACGAGGGCCCGACCCACAGAGCACGAGGGCCCGACCCACAGAGCACGAGGGCCCGACCCACAGAGCACGAGGGCCCGACCCACAGAGCACGAGGGCCCGACCCACAGAGCACGAGGGCCCGACCCACAGAGCACGAGGGCCCGACCCACAGAGCACGAGGGCCCGACCCACAGAGCACGAGGGCCCGACCCACAGAGCACGAGGGCCCGACCCACAGAGCACGAGGGCCCGACCCACAGAGCACGAGGGCCCGACCCACAGAGCACGAGGGCCCGACCCACAGAGCACGAGGGCCCGACCCACAGAGCACGAGGGCCCGACCCACAGAGCACGAGGGCCCGACCCACAGAGCACGAGGGCCCGACCCACAGAGCACGAGGGCCCGACCCACAGAGCACGAGGGCCCGACCCACAGAGCACGAGGGCCCGACCCACAGAGCACGAGGGCCCGACCCACAGAGCACGAGGGCCCGACCCACAGAGCACGAGGGCCCGACCCACAGAGCACGAGGGCCCGACCCACAGAGCACGAGGGCCCGACCCACAGAGCACGAGGGCCCGACCCACAGAGCACGAGGGCCCGACCCACAGAGCACGAGGGCCCGACCCACAGAGCACGAGGGCCCGACCCACAGAGCACGAGGGCCCGACCCACAGAGCACGAGGGCCCGACCCACAGAGCACGAGGGCCCGACCCACAGAGCACGAGGGCCCGACCCACAGAGCACGAGGGCCCGACCCACAGAGCACGAGGGCCCGACCCACAGAGCACGAGGGCCCGACCCACAGAGCACGAGGGCCCGACCCACAGAGCACGAGGGCCCGACCCACAGAGCACGAGGGCCCGACCCACAGAGCACGAGGGCCCGACCCACAGAGCACGAGGGCCCGACCCACAGAGCACGAGGGCCCGACCCACAGAGCACGAGGGCCCGACCCACAGAGCACGAGGGCCCGACCCACAGAGCACGAGGGCCCGACCCACAGAGCACGAGGGCCCGACCCACAGAGCACGAGGGCCCGACCCACAGAGCACGAGGTCCCGACCCACCAGTTAAGATCCAAGGGTTTAGAGAATATAAGTCATCTCATTGGTTGGCGTGAGCGGCACGGACACTGAGGAGATGAGAGATTGTATCGGAATAAAAGTCGCCCTCCATGGCTCTGATACGGAGGAGCTCTGGCGCCATGCTAAAAAAATAGGATACATAATTCTGTGTTTAGAAGTCAGAATTCTGAGATTAAAAATAATAATTCTGACTTTCAAACACAGAATTAAGTTTCATATTTTTTTATTAGCATGGCGCCAGGGCTCCTCCGCACTCTGTGATTGGCCCGATAGGCAGTAAAGTTCCTTCTATCACGACGGTTGGGGCCGCTCACAAGTCTCTGTTACCCTTTCAGCTGCTTTTTATACCCCCCAACAGATACAATGAATGTAACAATTCTCACTTCCTATGATCTCAGGTTCTCCAGGGGTGCTGGATTCCCCGCTCCGATCCTCCGGCGCTGACTGGCGGAAAGGACGGCGGAGGGGGCGGGCACAGCTGGCTCTGCCTCTAGATATATATTTTACCGCAGAAAAAATGGGCGGGATCACGTTAAAATGTGTGACCACGTCACCGGTCACACATTCTAACGCAGTCACAGACTTTGATAGAACACCGGCTGCCATAATGCGAACCGCTGTGAATGGACCCTCAACGATTTTCCTTCACTTTGTATAACACATAAAAAGAAACAAAAGGAAAAACACAAGAAACAAATCATTCGGCATTGTGACAAGCGTTGATTGGTGGGGAAGGGATCCAGCAATCGGAGGCAGATGTACTGTGTGATAATAAAGACACAATGAGGGGAATTCCTCAAAACCGGAGCAGCTGCGCATGGCTACCAATCAGCTTCTCTCTTCAGTTTGTTCAGTTAGGCTCTGTTCACACCTAGGCGTATCGAATATGCGCTTTTGTCGCGCGTTTCGTAACGCGCGTTTTTACCGCGATTCGCGGTAAACAAACGCGCGTTTCCGAGGGCTGCTTGGCTGTATCCCAATGGAAACGTGCGACAAAAACGCCCCAAAGAAGCTCATGTACCTTTTCAGGCGTAGGCTTTAGTGCTGGTTCACACCTAGACGTATTTAATATGCGCGGTTCGCGGTAAAAAAACGCGCGACAAACGCGCGTTTCCGTGGGCTACATGGCTGTATCCCAATGGAAACGCGAGACCAAAACGCCCCAAAGAAGTACATGTACTTCTTTGGGGCGTTTTGGTCTCGCGTTTCCATTGGGATACAGCCATGTAGCCCACGGAAACGCGCGTTTGTCGCGCGTTTTTTTACCGCGAACCGCGCATATTAAATACGTCTAGGTGTGAACCAGCACTAAAGCCTACGCCTGAAAAGGTACATGAGCTTCTTTGCGGCGTTTTTGTCGCGCGTTTCCATTCGGATACAGCCAAGTAGCCCTCGGAAACGCGTGTTTGTCGCGCGTGTTTTTTTTTACCGCGAATCGCGGTAAAAACGCATGTTCGATACGCCTAGGTGTGAACAGAGCCTTAGGATTTCAAAATGAAAGGTGGATTCTGATTGGTTGCCATGGGCAACCGCTCCAGATTTTGTCTGCTCCAGTTTTGATCAATTCCCCCCCCCATTGTATCAATAGGTGTGAAATGGAAGGAGAACGTTATGATTTGAGAACGCAGAAATATAAAAGGAACTTCTTCATGGTAACAATTTTACTCCTTTTGCAGCCTCCAGGGCCCCCTCCATCCCCCGCTGCGGAGTGTCCAGCCCGTTCAGGGGACATTTGAGCACGAAAAGCAACGGTGAGCGCGATGCATGAGTGACGTGTAACCTTCTCAGGCCAGGTTCAGACCGGAGCCATACCGATCGCTTGCTAGTGCACACATCGGTCGCCGCGCGGCCTCATTGCTTTCAATGGGGTGACATCCGCGTGGCAATCGCTGCAAAAAGTACCTTTTTTTTTAGATCACTTTTTTATGGTTTTATACTCCGTGCGTAATTTTACTTTCTAATGTGATCCTTTATAATATCAATCTGCTGCATGTATGTTATAGTGTCGTATGATCTCGTGACCTTTTGTCCCTGATAGGGGGTGGGGGGGGGTCTGAACCCCTGAAATGCATTGGGCTTCTTCTGTTCTCTCCAAATTTGGATTTCTCTGTATACATGACAGGTGCTCTTTAATATAGTGGTTGCTGGTTGTATTCATTTTGTATTGATTTGCTTCTTCTCCCCTCCAGCCTTCTGCACCGGCCACAGCAGCCGGCTAAGTGACCAGTACCAGATCCAAGACCACATGCTTGTCCACTACAATAAGATCCTCACTGCGAAAGGTACGGACCCTAGATGG
>NW_017306926.1:244265-245646 GCF_000935625.1 Nanorana parkeri | reverse complement strand
CAGGGGGGGTCATCGAAGATTTGTATTGAATAAACCAAATAAAATGACAGCTGATTGGAAAAAACAGACGCAGTGCATGCTGGGAGGGGGTGGGAGGCAGGATGTGTCCCCTATCCCAGGTCTTCACATAACCGTCCGTATGTGTCTGTAGTTGTATTTATTTTGGCGCGTGCCTGGTTTCTATGACGCGCTGTGTACCTGTGATTGACGCTCCGGTAAACACATCAGCGTGGCTGCGATGAAACAAAGTCTGTGTGTGTACAGGCGGAGCGCTCGCTGCCTCTGCACACTCCTCGGCAATCATCATTATCGTCAATCATCATTATCGTCATTCTGCCTTGTTCGGGGAGACGTCGGCTTACACTGATGAGTATCAATTACACGGCACAGTCCTGATTTTCCGGTTCCACTCGTGTCAGGCTGGCGGCGTTCAGAGAGACAAAGCTGCGAATACAGAGAGGGAAAGGGGATTTGTAGTCTTTTTATCAAAAATGACACACGAGAGAGTCCATTCCATGAATTCCCAAAATAAGGGACCAGATACATCCTAAATATAGAGCCATTTATCCAACTGTCCATCCAGAGCCGCCATTTATAGACCGGATACATCCTAAATATAGAGCTATTTATCCAACTGTCCATCCAGAGCCGCCATTTATAGACCGGATACATACTCCCTAGCCCTGGGAAGAGTCTGCAGATTTCGGGTTCTCTGTGACGATATTTTACAGACACTCCATTAAAGTGAATGGTTTCTGAGAAATCCATATCAGTCTGGCTGCAGGTTCAGCGGACGCAGGATCCGGAGATATATCTGCGTCCCGATTGGTGGTTTATAGACCCGCTCCTCTCCTCTATTAAACTTTTATCTCTTATCTTTCAGCCGCCGTTGATTGCTCCGTTCCGAAGAGTTTGACCAAAAGCGTTAAATGTAAGTACGTTTTCCCCTCCGTCTATATAACGCATGTCATTTAAAGTGAAACTGTCATCCACCACTGGCGCCTTTCATTGGCTGAACCCTGAATGCGGTGCTGGTTCTTCCGGGGCTTCTGGTGTGAGGCCTGAGGCGGGGCTAAAATACCTCGCCGACATTACAAAACGCGTCAGTGTCTACATTCCCCCTCACCGTCTTCTACAGCAAAGAGAGTTTCCTCGATCTACAATCATACTTGAGATACTCCCACGTACACAGACTCAGCGATGGCACTTTACGGGCTCCTAATGGAGCTGCAACTTAATTACCATTGATTTGGTAAATTCCTGGTTTCCCGTCTCGGGGGAGGTGTAAGTTCCTGTGTTTTCTTAGCTAAAAAGCTTTTTTTGTCATCCTGCAGCATCAGCAACATTGCATGACCCCTGCGGCCCCGCCCAACCCCCCTCC
>NW_017306926.1:241067-243014 GCF_000935625.1 Nanorana parkeri | reverse complement strand
AAAAAGTGAAAACCCCCCTCCCTCCTCACACACACACATATTATTAGACATGTGCGAAGACAAAAAATTCATTTCAGATGAAATGAACAAAAACAAAAAAAGTTTTCATTTGTTTCATCAAACAAAACACTTTTTAATGCTATTTTGGATTCAGCCATTGGCGTGTTCAGGAGGCAGGGCGCATGACGTCATATATCACCGCACGTGTTGGGCGCCGCCATCTTGGTGTATATCTAGGTATACACCAAGATGGTGGGGGCCAATATCGGTGTGTGACGTCACCTGACGCCACGCATGCATGGCGTCATGTAACGTCATGCTCCCCGCCTCTATGATGGTGGCACGCATTCACAGAACACACCGGGGGCCAACATGGCCGCCGCACATTCTCAAACAAATTATTATTATTATGTGCCTGAATACATTTCTCGTATATTCGGACATATAGTAATTCATTAATTTACAAGTAGTCTAGGTTTTGTGTTCTGTTTTCTATTTTTACTTTTCTAGATATACTGACTTGAAAAAAGGATCGGCATGACAACCTGACACTTTATTTTTATAAACTCTATTGTAGTTTGACATTTATTGTTTACCTTCTGTTTTATTTGATAAAAATACTTCTATTGTGCCTACAAGTTTAATACCTTTGAATAAAAGTTTTATTTTTATCACACTTTTTAATTTTTCTTTGCGGCTTAACAAAATATGAGTCTTTAAATGGTGCGAATATTGGGGAAGATGGGTGTGGTTACTGGGGGTGTGGCCACAAAAGGGTGTGGCCGCTGAGGGGTGTGGTCACTGAGGGGCGCTGTAAAGCTTTCTCGCACAGGGCGCCTAAAGGCCTAAGGCCGGCCCTGACTGTGATATCTCCGTGTTTGATGTGATTCTCCCGGGAGGCATTTATAGCCCTGTGATTGTGAGAGCCGCTCAGCCCATCAGTCCTCCCCGAACTGCACTCAGAACACCCAATGGTCTGTGTTCCTCTACATTCTACATCCATCACAACGATACAAGTATGCCGATATCTGACCTCCGTCCTTCCCTTCAGTCTTCTATCTGACCTCCGTCCTTCCCTTCAGTCTTCTATCTGACCTCCGTCCTTCCCTTCAGTCTTCTATCTGACCTCCGTCCTCCCCTTCAGTCTTCTATCTGACCTCCGTCCTTCCCTTCAGTCTTCTATCTGACCTCCGTCCTCCCCTTCAGTCTTCTATCTGACCTCCGTCCTTCCCTTCAGTCTTCTATCTGACCTCCGCCCTTCCCTTCAGTCTTCTATCTGACCTCCGTCCTTCCCTCAGTCTTCTATGTGACCTCCGTCCTTCCCTCAGTCTTCTATCTGACCTCCGTCCTTCCCTCAGTCTTCTATCTGACCTCCGTCCTTCCCTCAGTCTTCTATGTGACCTCCGTCCTTCCCTCAGTCTTGCACAGTTGTACCGGCTCCTCTCCTGGACTTAAGTTGCCTCCTCTGTTTTCACTGCACACTGTGAGCCCCCCCCTCCCCCCCTCGTGGCATCCCACGATGCAATGTTCACGCCGTAGCAGCAAATAGGGAGCAAGGCCTTTAAGGCAATTCAAAATGCACTATTATCGCAGACAATCCTATCACTCCATTGTTGGCAGATCAGGGAAAGGTGGTTTCTGATTGGCTGGAGCGGCTGTAGAATTTAAATGATTTTTATTCCCCCCCCCCTGCAGACAATGACCAGCAGAGACGGGAGAGACTGAAGACGGTGGTGACCCGCATGGAGCGCGACTCTCTACCTTCCAGAGCCTCGTCATCGCGTCCCGACTCTCGGGAGAGCTTAGACTCCGCCTTACAGCAAAAGGTGAGGAGAGTAAATTGCGTTTTGGTCAACTTTTACATTGTAAGCTGATGTTGAACGTCTTTTCTTTTTTATTATTTCTTTAAATCTTAATTTAACAGTTACGGTAACGGTTTTTCATTTT
>NW_017306926.1:237133-240584 GCF_000935625.1 Nanorana parkeri | reverse complement strand
ATACCGGCGTTCGCTCACTTCTCGATCCTGTCACTGCTCTCTGCCGTGACAGGGGAGGGGCTGGATTCCCCCCTCCCCGCTCCGCCAGCGCTGACTGGCGGAACGGACGGGGGAGGGGGCGGGTACAGCTGGCTCTGCCTCTAGATAGGCAGAGCCAGCTGTCACTCACGCAGCTGGGCGGATCCCGTCAGCTAAGTCGTGATCCGCTTCGGCTGCGGCGTCTCAGTATACCGTGAGCTGTAGCTCCCTATATACTGAGCTTAGGGTAACGGGAGGACGCTAGTTTGCGTCCTCCCGTTACCCTAAGGATAACTATGGGGAAAAACACTGACCCCATAGTTCTCCTTTAAATATAAAACGCAGCTTTTGCTGCAATGCAGTGCTGAGACCCGCAGTACTACTTCTCCACCACTAGATGTCCCTAGTGATTCGGGTTGTATGACATCTAGTGTCGCTTAACTTGCTTCCTCTGTGGCTGTCATGGACCCGCCCCCTTGGAGTGTGCCGTCATGTAGCTTGGGCTCAGAGTGCTCCTGGATGTGCGAGTGCCGCTCAGTCCAATAAGGGAAGGCCGCGGTCTCCTCAAGGGAAGCACCCTTGTCATCTGCAATACTTCAGGAAGAAAGGTATGCATGGGGTTTCTTAGGTTTATTGTTTGGGGTTTACATACACTGCCCATTTAGAGACAGATTAGGACACCCAAGACACCCCCCCCTTGCCTGTAGCTTTAAATTAAAAGCTGGCAGAGAACTAGTGAAATAGAGCCCGCCTCATTTCCTGGCTGAAGGACGTCCAGCATCTTCTAGCGCTTTCCTCCTGAGCCTGACTGCCCTGACCCGCCTCCTGCATTCATTGTATTCCACCTCCTTCAATCATGGAAGCTCAGCATCACATGTGGGTGTCTGCACGCAAATACAGCCTGCCTAGGAACGCCCACTCCTCCAGACGGACATGCACCCACCAAGGCTTTTTGATATTTGCATAACTCCTCCCAAGAGCCGGCCCACTGCTTGCATCTGGCTTGAGGGCTCTTGAGAGAAGTGCTGAGTCTGGGTGCTGTGATGTTTTCAGGAAGCTATGTACAGCAGCCTGCTGGCCCCTCCCACCAGCCATCTGGCTGCATTACATAGAGAAAAACAGAGACCCGTGTAGCGTAAACTGTCATTTTTGTTATGGAGGGTACAGTCAGGCTTAGGGGCGGTTCACACCATAAAGAGTGCGTTCCAGAGTGTTCGACCTCTGGAACTCACTGGAACGCAACCCAGCCGGCTCACTTTGTTTTGGGGCGGGAGGGGGCGTGGCGTTGAAGTCAATGGCACTGCAGCAACACCCCCCCCCACCCCGCCCCGCAGTGCGGTCACCAGCGCCCGAACGTGCGGCATTTCAGTGCCTGCGTTCCGGTCCACTGCGATCTGCAGAAATGCTGCAAGCACTTTCTCCTTTTATTGACTCCACTTCATTTTGCCAAATGTATCCGAAATGGCCAGATAGCACCCTGGATGTGGCTCATCCCCGATTGTGTCTCAAGGTTAAACCTTCGCGGCCGTGGTCTCGGCAAAGCGCATTCCTCGCTGTTACAGTTCGGATTTTCTGTGCAGCGATTTATTGGATCTGCGCCGAGCTGTAAGTTATGTTTATCGGACGCATTAAGCCTCTTGCCGGTTGAACGGGGGAGGGGGTGGGTACAGCTGGCTCTGCCTCTAGATAGGCAGAGCCAGCTGTCACTCACGCAGCTGGGTGGATCTCGACATCGATGTCGGGATCCGCTCCGGCTGCGGCATCTCAGTATGGTGAATATTAGCACATGTGAGTCCTTGTAAGACCGTTGGCTATTTTTTGGAAGCCCCGCCGCGGTGGGTGCACAAAAACGAACGGTGTCGAACGGTCCGTCTTCCAAAGAGATAGGCCCTGTCCTTGACCCCTCAGGGTGCAAGGCTCCTGACAGGGGCAGAGCACTCTTGTCCGTCTGCCATTCCTCTGGGTCAGCCACAGCCAACCACCGTGTGCTAGGTTAGGGGCTCCCCCTAAGAAAGACCCCCCGGTTCAGGGGAGGAAAGAAGCTTATTGGCCACACATCCTCCCCCCCCTAGATTTCAGACCCGCACCCTCTGTCCTCCTATATATGTGAAATAAACACGCATATAAAAGGTGCGCAAACATAAAGTGATAAAAAAATAAACAGTGCCAATGTGGAAGACAACGGCTAGGACCAAGGGTTAGGGGCTCCCCCTAAGAAAAATAAGTGACGCAATAAATCACCCGTCTTCCTGCACTTGGTATCTTCCTGCAGCCAATGCTGTTCTGCTGCCAAGTTTTTTGTTTTTTTTTGCAGAAGCAGAAATCCGAATGTTCTTTTTTTCCTAATTCCGCAAACTCGTTATCGCAGTCGTTTGCGCCAAGTGTTTTCTGTTTATTTGTGTTTTCCAAACTGGAAAAAAAATTTTTGTTTTTGTGCAGAAAATATCAGAACAATCGCCGCGTCGGACAGAATGTACTTTCTACGCCGCAGAGAAATTGCAGCAATTTTGTAACTGGAATGAATTTGCTCCCCCCTCCCCGCTCAGTCAGTGGTGTAATTTGCTGGAATTATCTGTCAGATTAGTCAAAATTGCTTTTTGCTAAAAAAAAAGCCCATAACCCATTTCCGCAGTGACAGTTGGCTTTTAAAGTGGACCTGTCATTGTCTTTACAGGTCTGCATGGATACATTCCTGACATGTCACAATATGCAGCAGCAGGATCATTTTTCATCTCCTTCTGATCCAAAGTGTCGTTTCTCCCCTATCACAACTATTTGCTTTCCTCCATCAGTCGTTTTTCCTCTTTGGCATGTGCGGGGGCGTAATGTGTGGTGCTGGTGTAAGTCGCTGTACTGCTGCTCCCGAGCATTTTATGAAAGAACACATCCCGGAATCCCTTTAGACATGCAAGCTCAGATTTTAGCTGTGCCGTCTGCTGACCAGTTGCTTGATTACACTCTATTAAGCAGCTCATCAGCAAATTGCACAGCTGAAGACTGCACCACCCAGTGGCCAGCAGGGAAGCGCACCTAGAGGGATGATGGGGGATATGTTCTTTATACAACTTGAAGGCTTTTAAAAGAAGATCGGAGGTAGGATGAAATTACATTTACAGGAGTCTGCCGGCCTTACCACCAAATTCTGGGCAAGGGCTGGCAGACAAACCCAGGGATAGCACATATGGGGGGTGGAGCCTATATAGGGCTTATGTTTAGTGGGGTGTGTAGGGCCGCAGTTTATATGCCCTGTCAGAATATAAAGAAAGAGAATAGGTCTCTCCTGTTTTATTCGTTAAGAAAATGGGGAAGGTGATGTCTCAGGTTGACCCGGGTGATGGGGGGGTATTGGTGATGTCTCAGGTTGACCCGGGTGATGGGGGGGTATTGGTGATGTCTCAGGTTGACCCGGGTGATGGAGGTTATTGGTGATGTC
>NW_017306926.1:233218-236631 GCF_000935625.1 Nanorana parkeri | reverse complement strand
GGTATTGGTGATTAAGCAGGTTGACCCGGGTAATAGGGGGGGTATTGGTGATGTCCCAGGTTGACCCAAGTGATGGGGCGGGGGGTATTGGTGATGTTCCAGGTTGACCTGTGTGATAAGGGGGGGTAATGGTGATGTTCCAGGTTGACCCGGGTGATAATTATCCAAGTGCATTAGATAATTAAGTTCTTCCATTTGCCTATGGATGGGGGTTGTGGATCTCAAATATCAGGATATGAGGGGCCCAACTGGTGGAAAGAAAAAAACAGAGGATCTCCTTCTGGAATTTCTGGTAGGCGTCCAGTGATGATTGATACTTAGAGGATCTCAGAGGAGATTTGTAGAGCTCTCCCGGTAATCTGGTTATATATGAAGGAGATTGAGCTCCATAGAGTTTGTATTGGATGGTGTTTCCATCATCCATGGAGCATTGTGGCTTCCGGTCCTCCACATCTCCAACAATGATTGGGTAGGGCCGGGAATACCTTGTGTATTGTGTAGTGGCACGGACTGACCTAAAGAGAAGTTTACTTTTTCTATAATGATATATCTCAACTGTTTGTATTGCATGAAATCAACTCCAGAATTCCCCTTTGAGGCCAATGAATGAAGATGTGAAATCTCTATTTACAGGATCTGTATGGTGGGTACGGCAATGCGCTCCGACGATCTCCGTACTCCGATCCTGGGGCTTCCCCAACTTCCTTCCTCTATTCGCCCCGACACTTCCATTCTTCCGAGTATGCTGCCGACTTTAGGCCGAGGCACCCCGACCTCTCGGGAGCTCCTTCTAGGATGGGCTGCGGCCTGTCCGGCTCGTCCACCTGGGGTGCTGCCACGCAGAGGTTCCAGGACAACCGCGAGAAGACCTACAGCGGCGACCTGATCGAAAAACACGCCCATCACTTCACCAGCAAGCAGCGGGCCTTCACCCCGCGGACCCTGAAGACGCCGGCCAAATCTGCGCTGGCGCAGAGCCGCTTTTACACCCCGCCCAGGAGGAAGAGGAGGGAGACGGTGAGCGAAGTCCAGACCGATCTAAGCAGGTGAGGCCCGTCACAAGAAGCATAGTCTGTCTTCTCATGCTAATATTCAGCATGCACTGTATGATATACTAGTAACATGTATGTGATCCAGGACAGGCATGGTCGGGGATATGTACAAATCCATGGACTATTTTGGATGTTAATATGTCATTGGGGTAGAGGTGGATGGGGGGAGGCATGGATATCGGTGGGCTGTAAGCCAGATAGGCAAGAAAGGATGTCAGAGGATAGGGTGGCAAATGGTCATGGAAGGATTGATGTCAGCAAAGTGGTGAAGGGAGGCGGGGGGGAGCAATTTGGGGAGGGATGGATATAAGTTGAGTGTGGTGAGGTGGCCAGGGAGGGATAGATGTCAGCAGAAGGTGTGAGGGAGGAATGGCCAGGGAGGCTGCTTTAGAGTGCAAGATGGCAATGGAGGAGGAGGTGAAGCAGCCAGGGAGCAGTGGATGTCAACAGAGGGGTTAATGTGTGCAGAGAAGGATGTATGACAGTGAATCAGGGGTGGCGACCGCCCCGGCGCTACCGCAAGGCAAGTCAGGCGGCCGCCTGAGGACGCTGCAGGGTGAGGGCGGAAAAAACATGGCATTTTGACAAGTACTTGCCAAAATGCCCCGATGCTTGCGCTATGTTTTTTTTTTTTTCACTTGCCTTCGGTGCGGGAGAGCAGCGGCGAGTCAGCGCTGGTCCGGTGGGAGGAGCTCCAGGTGGGGTCCTAATTTAGCTGGTCGGCGACTGCCAGAGGATCCCGACATGCGCGGCACCTCTGGCAGTCACCGGCCAGCTAAATTAGGACCCCACCTGGAGCTCCTCCCACCAGACCAGGCAAGAATCTTAGCACCGGCACTGGGTGGCGAGGTACGTAGGCAAATGGGGGAGGGAAATGAGGCAGCTGGGGAGGGATGGATGGCAGTGGAGGGGATGGGAAAGCCGGTTGGGGAAGATGGATGTCACTGGATGAGGCAGCTGGGGAGGGATGGATGCCACTGAGTGGATGAGGCAGCTGGGGAGGGATGGATGGCAGTGAGGAGGATGGTAAAGGTGGTTGGGAGGGATGGATGTCACTGGATGAGGCAGCTGGGGAGGGATGGATGCCACTGAGTGGATGAGGCAGCTGGGGAGGGATGGATGGCAGTGAGGAGGATGGTAAAGGTGGTTGGGAGGGATGGATGTCACTGGATGAGGCAGCTGGGGAGGGATGGATGCCACTGAGTGGATGAGGCAGCTGGGGAGGGATGGATGGCAGTGAGGAGGATGGTAAAGGTGGTTGGGAGGGATGGATGTAATTGATTGGAAAGCAGTTGGGGAAGGATGGATGTTGGGAGAGAGGGGAAAGGGTAAGTCAGCCGCGGAGAGATTGATGTCACCAGAGGGAGGGGTGGGACAGCTGGGTATGATTTATTTTAGGATGATTATTAGGATGGTATAGTATAATTTTAATGGTATAGAACTCTTTAAATCTGTGTATCAGGAAAATGTTTTTCATACTGCACATCTCTGAAGTCTTTAGTCGTTATAGAATGCCGGAGGATTTTTTTTTTTTTTTGATGGATTTTCTAACTAGAGAAAAGCTGATTGAGGATAAAAAGATAAAAGTACAACAATTGTGTAACTCGTTTGCTCAATAAATGTCCCTCGTTGTGATTTTTACAGCTTTAGGGGCCGACATGAAGCAGCAAACAGGAACCTCCCTCTGGATGGAGAACAGGTAACGTTCAGTGAGTGAAACCATCCACGTGGATCGATGTAGCTGGGTGAAGCTGGCTTGTTCATTTCTTCCAAAAATTCCAACAAACCAGTTAAAAACAAAATGTCAAACTTTATTATTATTATTATTATACAGGATTTATAGAGCACCAACAGTTTGCTCAGCGCTTAACAATATAAGGAAGACATTACAATCACAAGACAAGATGGTAAGGAGGGCCCTGCCCCTGAGGGCTTACAATCTAAAAGGGGAGGAGCAAGTGATACCTGAGGAGGGAGCTGTGTGGGGATGAATTGTTTGAGAACGTGATGGTTGAGCAGTTAGGTTGAGGTGGGATCGGCTTCCCTGAAGAGATGAGTCTTAAGGGATCGCCTAAAGGCAGTCAGAGTGGGAGATAGACGGACAGGTTGGGGTAGAGAGTTCCATAGGATGGGGGAGACCCTAGTGAAGTCCTGGAGGCGAGTATGGGAGGAGTTGATGAGGGAGCTGGAAAGCAGGAGGTCTTGGGAGGAGCGGAGGGGACTGTTAGGGTGAGACAAGGTTATAGCCGGCGGCGGAGCCGTGGACGGCTTTGTAAGTGGTTGTTAATATTTTTTAATTTTATCCTTTGGGCTATTGGAAGCCAGTGCAGGGATTGACAGAGAGGGGTTGCAGACACTGAG
>NW_017306926.1:231652-233083 GCF_000935625.1 Nanorana parkeri | reverse complement strand
GGGGGATGGCGGGAATAACGTGCTCAGTTTTTGAAAGGCTGAGTTTTAAGAAGTGTTGCGACATCGAGGCGGATATGTCATTTAGTAGATTAGTGACACGCAAGGACACAATAGAGATCACGCACAAGATCCCCTTTAATGCAGACGCTGCAGAACACGTTTGTCCGTTTTGTTTTGAATAAATCGGATTTGTTCGGTGACGCGTTCCCCCGGACAGACGCGGAGTACAGACGGGGTTCCAGCTTATTGCGCCGTAAAACGTTGCGTCCGGCTGATCGATGTCAGACCGCGCCGAGGCCTTCCGGCAGACCGTCTGCACACTTTATTGGTTAATGGTTCATAAAGATCTCATCCGTCTTCTGTTCCCCGCGTGTCAGCGCTTCTGAAGGGCAGTCCCGCGACGCATGACCCGCTGTGCCGTCTCGTATTCTCAGCCAGGCGGTGTCCTTCCCGCCATGGAACCGTCGCGTCCCGCAGAACATTTAACATTTGTAAGAGACGTCGCAGAAGTGGAAAAATGTCTCCGATGTCCTAGCAATGGACCAGATACAGCCCTGGTGATCTGCGGGGACTCTGCGGGGCCCGCGCAATTCGGGATTTTACCCCCATTCTGGGCTCTTTGTCCCTGTACAGTGCACGAGTCCAACTAAACGGTGCTACTATGACGTACAGCTGCAGCAAAAGGTCCATTTTGTGTCTGTGGTCTAATCTGCGGGGATCCAATCTGATGATCCGCAGACAGGTCAGGAGAAATCGAAGAATCTCTGTTGGCTGGGAATTGGGCCTCTTGTGCACTTTGCTTCAGCAGTCTAAGGGCCCATGACGTCATTACATCTAATGTAGGTTCCATGGGCCTGCATTAGACGTGAGGATGCTGAGGAACACTCCACTAGCCGGGGAGAAGAAGAGAGCGCTGACTGTCTTCAGGTAAGTAGGTCTGCGGTACTCCGGCCCCCTGGACAAGATGAGCACTTAACCCTTGCAGCACAGGGGTAGCCCCACTGCCAAGGTACTTTGTTTCTGCTCCAAGAAGGTAATCCTCCATGAGATGCACACGTGACGGCCATGCCAACCGTCTTCTGCAAATGCTAATTTCCTGAGTTCTTTCTGGCTCAAAATACTGAGCCAGAATGTTCCCGACGGCTCCACTCCCCACTGATCATCAGGAAGCAATCCAAGTGGTTCCCTGATCACTGTGTCACACACATGTTGTCTGGTGGCTTCATTCACAAAATAAGCCTTCAGCCTGCAAATGACACTGCAGGTCCCACGGCGGCTGGAAAATGGCATTGATCCTCTTTTTATTACTGTGATTGTTAGATACAATTACAGTATTAGAAAAAAATGAATTGTGCATTTTATGGGCATGTTTTTTATTTAAACAGTGTAGCAAATCATTGCTCCCTCTCTCTCCCCCCCCTCTCTCTCTCT
>NW_017306926.1:229475-230854 GCF_000935625.1 Nanorana parkeri | reverse complement strand
CCCCTCTCTCTCCCCCTCCCCCTGAGCTTCTAGGCATTGATAACCTAGGGCAGCAACTAATACATTTTGTGATGTTTTCTAAAGAAAGCTAGTAGCTGTTCTCTATAGGATTTTTGGACAGGAAGTCCAGCGTGTCCTTTCTTTAACACATCCTGTCTAAATATTTTCACAAGTCACATGACTTACCGAAAACCCTTTTTTCAGAGCGCGTTGGGTGGCCGGCCATGTGACCTAATGCCTAGGTATTGGTAGCATATTCTTAACAGAAGGGGCTTTGGGCCATGTGACATTTTCTAAACTCTCCTCGCCAGCTCCTATGATGTCACTCTGTCCGTCGCTCCCCTATTAGCGGTTAGGATTGTGCAATGATTGGGCCGGCGAGGAAGTGATGTCCAATAGGAAAAGTGGTGGTCACATTTCAGTTACTTTTACCGCCAAGACATCGCCGGCAGCAAAATCACCAATGTGAGTTGACCATTAGGCCGCATTGCACAGGGATTGCGGCACCGGAACGGGTCCTGCCGAGGGGGGTCACATGCCTCCCCGCCTGTCCCTATCTGCCCGTCTGTGCTTCCCAATACTCCAAGGCTGCTGAATTCACTTCTTTGTTTCACTTAGGTTGAGGACCCAGAAAATTCCCTTCTGAGTGAAGAGGAGGTAGACGATGACCCACACCGACTCTCCGCCTCCAGGTATTTGTCTTCATCTGACATGCGCGGTGGGCGTGTCTGATTCCTAAATGCGCCATGTGACTTCCTCTCTCCACCTGATGCATCACCAATCATATTAAAACCCCTCCGAAAGCAGGTCTGCATTGGATTGGTGACCGTCTAGTAGATGTGTCTGGGTGCTGGACAGGTAATGATCAAGAGTTGATCTTTTAGGTCCTTTTCCTTGTTTGGAATGCTCTCCTGTGCGGGTGGTGATGTGTGAGGAACCATTTTTAGGTCCCAGTCTGCTCAAGTCCCGGTAACAGTGGCGGTGTCCTCAATCACATGTTCAATGTCTGGTAATGTGATCAGAAGTGCCTAATACTAATAGCCATACGACCAGGCCATTCATTTGACCGTTATTGGTTAGGGAAGCAAGGTATAGCCAGGCCCGGCGCTACCGCAAGGCAAGTCAGGCGGCCGCCTGAGGGCGCTGCAGGGTGAGGGAGGAAAATACAGGGCATTTTGACAAGTACTTGTACTTGCCAAAATGCCCCGATGCTTGCGCTATGTTTTGGGTTTTTTTTCCACTTACCTTCGTTGCGGGAGAGCAGCGGCGAGTCAGCGGTGGTCCGGTGGGAGGAGCTCCAGGTGGGGTCTTAATTTAGCTGGCCGGCGACTGCCAGAGGATCCCGACACGCGCGGCACCTCTGGAGCTCCTCCCACCGG
>NW_017306926.1:221470-228679 GCF_000935625.1 Nanorana parkeri | reverse complement strand
ACCTTGAGCAAAGTCTGGTGATCAGGTTTAGACTGTGTTGGAAGTAAAGACTTAAAATACTGGACACCGGATAAGTATCTGTCTGCCTGCAATATTGGCCTAGCTCAAAAGAAGAGGGAGTCCACATTCCATGGTGTGCGTTGGCTTTGCCTTGCTTCCCCGACCAATTAAAGGCTGTGAAATGAATGACCAAGCCATGTGACCCTTCATACTAGGCACTCCTATCACACTGCCATTGATTGCATTCAATATATATCAGGCTTTTCGGCCTGCAAGAGACAGCGAGCAGAGTAAAGTGGGTGTGTCCTGGGATTCCTCTCTACATCACAGGAGGGTGTTCCCAGGACACCATTGTACCAACATAGGACGTTTGGTGGACTCCAGCATTGTTGTGTGACCCCCAACCCTGAGCGCAGAACACATCATTGGTAATTGTTACGTATGCAGGATTCTTCCATTATCTCACATAGGATACATCCTGTTATGTATATTCTGGCAGTGTTTAACATATTTCCTTTATTTTCAGGATGTCGTCTTATAATGAATTGAAATCTCCATCTCCTACAACGCAGAGGATCCATTCCGAGTAAGTGGTTGAAGCAAAATATTTTCCAAAACCACCTTTTATGGAGACGTAAATCCCCGAATGACTTTAGTTTGCTCTGCGCACTCTGTGTAATCATAAACAGTTGCCATTTCTCTTAAAGGAGAACTATGGGGTCAGGGCTTTTCCCCATAGTTCTCCTTAGGGTAACGGGAGGACACAAACTAGCGTCCTCCCGTCACCCTAAGCTCAGTATATAGGGAGCTACAGCTCGCGGTATACTGAGACGCCGCAGCCGGAGCGGATCCTGACATCGATGTCGAGATCCGCCCAGCTGCGTGAGTGACAGCTGGCTCTGCCTATCTAGAGGCAGGGCCAGCTGTACCCGGCCCCCCCCCTGTCCGTTCCGCCAGTCAGGATCGAGAGGGGAGCGAAAGCCCGGATGTGTTCGCTCACCTCCTGATCTACTGAGCCGACCTGTGACAGTCTCATTGTCCCAGGGCGGCTAGAACTATGAGGTGAGTGAAAAGCCCCCCCCCCCCCCCCCCCCTCATAGTTCTCCTTTAATTACAGGTGGCGCTTCATCCGACCCCGATGTTGTGGATAACCTAACACATTGTGGTGACGGCTACAGCAGCCTCTGACTTGGAGTCAGAGGCTTAGCTCTGTGGATGGTTTGGACCAATGGCAAGGCATCATTGGTCCAAGCCATCCAATCAAAAAAAGGGGAAAAAACACTGACCGCATCCATCTAGATATTTTACCAGTGACAAGCAAGTGAGGACAGGGACGATCCTCCCTCCTCCACACATAGCTCGGTGACCAGGCCTGGGCTGGGTAGGGCGGGGGTGGCCCCGGGGCTGCCTCACCTGCCACTGACCTCACCGCACGTCCCTGGTCGCTACCTGGGGAACTTGTTTGTAGACCACATTTTAGAGAATGAGCTGCTATCTGAGGTTTCTCCCCCAGGCAATGTATTAATGACCAGTTTTCTTAAATGTAGTATTTTGGGGTAAAATGTCGTATCTCTAAATGGCCCAATCTCATAGGCCCTCGTCGGGAGGTCCATGAAATGGAAAAGACAGGCCATTGGGTCCAAAGGCAATATGGCCTTGGTGATCCTCTCTATTTGAGCTATTACCTCGGCCCAATAGGGTTGTATTTCAGGGCACGACCACCATATGTGTATGTAAGTGCCCTTATGGCCAGGGAAAGATATTTCTGATCATATTAAATGAATAATTTTACCTAAATTGTGGATTTTAGAAGAGAAGGTTTCTGTGTTGCTTCACAATGGAATAATTGGCGCCGCCCTCAGCAGCCAAAACTGGGACCAGACAAATCTTTTTTTTGTTTTGTCTCAGAGAGGAAGAATTGGCTTACCTGGGATTTGTGGCCGACGTGACCAATGAAATCTTGTCCCTGGGATTGTTCTCCGACAGGTGAGTACGTATATATTTGGGATGGCTGAAGGGTATTAAATATCAAATATCTGTGATGTTGTTTTTTTGTTTTTGTTTTTTTAGGATTCTAAATCGGGTGTTTGAGCGTCACCTTCGAGAAAATAGACATCGATTGGATGAGGTAAGGTGGCTTCCTGTGGTCATGGTGCTTCATTGCCTCTAATGGTGATGGTGGCTTATTGTTTCATATTGTCGTGGTGCCTTTTTGTATCTTATGGTCTTGGTGCCTCACTGCTTCTCATGGTCATAGTTACATAGTATTTGGGGTTGAATAAAGACATACGTCCATCAAGTCCAACCCATATAGGTCCGCGCATCATCTCATTCTTAGGGGTACTGGTATCCCTGGATATTACGGTCCCTCAAGAAATTGTCCAAACGTTTCTTGAACAAATCTACACTCTTGGCTGAGATGACGGCCGATGGCAGTGAGTTCCAGACCTTAACCGCTCTTACTGTAAAGAACCCTCTTCGCCCATGGTGCCTCACTGCTTCTCATGGTCATAGTTACATAGTTACATAGTATTTGGGGTTGAATAAAGACATACGTCCATCAAGTCCAACCCATATAGGTCCGCGCATCATCTCATTCTTAGGGGTACTGGTATCCCTGGATATTACGCTCCCTCAAGAAATTGTCCAAACGTTTCTTGAACAAATCTACACTCTTGGCTGAGATGACGGCCGATGGCAGTGAGTTCCAGACCTTAACCGCTCTTACTGTAAAGAACCCTCTTTGTGGTACCACCAGTGATCTTTTGTAGGCCCTCGTCGGGAGGTCCATGAAATGGAAAAGACAGGCCATTGGGTCCAAAGGCAATATGGCCTTGGTGATCCTCTCTATTTGAGCTATTACCTCGGCCCAATAGGGTTGTATTTCAGGGCACGACCACCATATGTGTATGTAAGTGCCCTTATGGCCAGGGAAAGATATTTCTGATCATATTAAATGAATAATTTTACCTAAATTGTGGATTTTAGAAGAGAAGGTTTCTGTGTTGCTTCACAATGGAATAATTGGCGCCGCCCTCAGCAGCCAAAACTGGGACCAGACAAATCTTTTTTTTGTTTTGTCTCAGAGAGGAAGAATTGGCTTACCTGGGATTTGTGGCCGACGTGACCAATGAAATCTTGTCCCTGGGATTGTTCTCCGACAGGTGAGTACGTATATATTTGGGATGGCTGAAGGGTATTAAATATCAAATATCTGTGATGTTGTTTTTTTGTTTTTGTTTTTTTAGGATTCTAAATCGGGTGTTTGAGCGTCACCTTCGAGAAAATAGACATCGATTGGATGAGGTAAGGTGGCTTCCTGTGGTCATGGTGCTTCATTGCCTCTAATGGTGATGGTGGCTTATTGTTTCATATTGTCGTGGTGCCTTTTTGTATCTTATGGTCTTGGTGCCTCACTGCTTCTCATGGTCATAGTTACATAGTATTTGGGGTTGAATAAAGACATACGTCCATCAAGTCCAACCCATATAGGTCCGCGCATCATCTCATTCTTAGGGGTACTGGTATCCCTGGATATTACGGTCCCTCAAGAAATTGTCCAAACGTTTCTTGAACAAATCTACACTCTTGGCTGAGATGACGGCCGATGGCAGTGAGTTCCAGACCTTAACCGCTCTTACTGTAAAGAACCCTCTTCGCCCATGGTGCCTCACTGCTTCTCATGGTCATAGTTACATAGTTACATAGTATTTGGGGTTGAATAAAGACATACGTCCATCAAGTCCAACCCATATAGGTCCGCGCATCATCTCATTCTTAGGGGTACTGGTATCCCTGGATATTACGCTCCCTCAAGAAATTGTCCAAACGTTTCTTGAACAAATCTACACTCTTGGCTGAGATGACGGCCGATGGCAGTGAGTTCCAGACCTTAACCGCTCTTACAGTAAAGAACCCTCTTCGCCCATGGTGCCTCACTGCTTCTCATGGTCATGGTGCCATACTGCTTCCTCTGGTCATGGGGCCTCATTACTTTCATGGTATTTGTGGCTCATTGTTTCTCATGTTCATGGTGCCTCACTGCTTATCATGGTCATGGCGGTTCATTGCATCTCATGGTCATGGTGCCTCACTGATCTCATGTTCATGGTGCCTTATTGCTTCTCATGGACATGGCGGTTCATTACTTCCATGGTATTTGTGGCTCACTGCTTATCATGGTCATGGTGCCTCATTGCTTCTCATAGTCATGGTGCCTCCTTGCTTCTCATAGTCATGGTGCCTCATTGCTTCTCATGGTCATGGTGCCTCACTGCCTCTAATGGTCATGGAGCCTCACTGCCTCTAATGGTCATGGAGCCTCACTGCCTCTAATGGTCATGGAGCCTCACTGCCTCTAATGGTCATGGAGCCTCACTGCCTCTAATGGTCATGGTGCCTCACTGCTTCTCATGGTCATGGTGCCTCACTGCTTCTCATGGTCATGATGGCTCATTGTTTCTCATTGTTATGGTGCCTCATTGTCTCTAATGGTTATGGTGCCTCATTGTCTCTAATGGTTATGGTGCCTCATTGTTTTTCATGGTCATGGAACCCAAGTGTCAAGAAAAAGCCCTCAACCTCAAGTGATTCTGCTGCATTTTCACATATGAATTAGAAAAGATCTTTCCACTTGTGTCACAATTTCTCCTCATATTTCTCTGCGCACATTTAAAGAATTCTCAGCGTGCGTGTAAAATTTATGTAATCAACAAATACTGTATACAATTTTTACAGAAAAAGGGTCATCACTTGCGCAACATGACCATATTATTGCTGTAACATTCCTTGCATCTGACATGTCTGCGAGTTACATTGGAAACTACAGTGTGACCTGCAAAATATTTTTTTTGTTTTTAGTTTGGGGATCGAGTGGAAGCCTGTTGGGTTTGTAGTTTGTGAAAGAGATTTACCCTGACTTGTCCCTGTCCTAGTGGCAACTGTTTCACCAGTAAATCTCCAACAGCAACATAGATCAAAACAAAGCCATAACCCCCATCAGGTTTTCTCCTTCCTATCGGGTAAAACCGTTGTCACCGGGACAGAAAGGGAGCAGATATCTCTCTAACATGGCAGAAAAAAACCTGACAGGGGGTTCTACACCTTCTCCGCTGTATTGAAAATTGGGAATAATACTTTTGGCTGGACTAACACTTCAGGTGATATCTAGACGGGTTTTTTTTGTGTTACCATTAAAAGGCAAAAATGATTTATTGATTCAGCTCGGCTAGTTCATTGACTTGCATTATCCTTTTGGTCTGTAGGGAAAAATGTGCCACCTGCTGGAGACTCTCAGGGCTGACTTGGACTCCAAGGACGAGAAGCAACTCGATCTTTTTGAAGATCACAACTTTAGTGCCAGCAGACATTTTAGAGATCCATTCGTCCGTCCCCGTGCAGTCAAGAATGATGGTTTCCGTTCTCAAGACTTTTTGGTAGAGGGCTACAAATCTAATCTAAGGTACCTCCATGGAAAGGACGATGAGCCTCAACTCCGAGAACATGTCCAGACTGGCCTGGATGAAGAAGACAAGCCAGGACCAAGCGGGTCCCTAATTTGCCTTGACAAAACGGATTTGGACCACAACAATTTTCTCAGCGGTCAGGAAGACGTTTTAGCCACCCCCCGGTCACCTGAAGCTGTGATATCTCTTCCTGAGGATGAGCTGGACACGTCTCTACAAAAAGATGACTTCTTATCTTTGCAGGACAATCACAAGGAGACGTATTCCGAATCACAAGACAACATCCATCTGTCAGAGGAGACGCCACCTGTGGACAATGTTCTCCCAGAAGACCATAATGAAATCCAGAGAAGCTTCTCCCAGATGGGTCTGAACGATCTACCAGAACTGGATCAGGACTTGAAGACTTCCCTTCAGCCAAGGGATCTTGAGGATCTGGAACAGAGCTTCTCAGAAATCATTCAAGTGTCCAAAGCTGAAGACAGTTCTGTTCACGAGACTGAGAACGTTCCCTCCGACCGCGAGGACATCTTTGATCTGGATGACTTCTAAAGGGTTAAAGTCATGAAATCAATACACACTGGTTACTGGTATGCTGTCATTAGAGAATTGGGAAGCTGCCATTGCTGCTAGCTCCACTTATAAATGCTAGTTGCCTGGCTGTCATGCCAATCCCATGCCTTCAGTGGGATCTGACCTGGAAAAAATAGGCTGAATAAAAGTCCTGACCTCACTCTTGACTTTCCGATCGGCTTGAGAAGCCAGAGAAAGCCTGGAAACTGGTATTGTAAGATGGAGTTTAGCAGTGGCAGCCCCCATGTACAGCTTTTCCTTAACAGCCGACTATATGCATTGTATATCTGACTTACGGGTAATGATATAGGGCTACGACAGCCAGATTGTAGAAATGATATCAACTAACGACCTCTAGAATTTAAAAAAAAAGGCTTCTGCATCAGCCAATAAGGGAGCAGTACAGCCATCAGTTTAGATTGCACTTCACAATATTTTTATGTAGCTCCTCAAATGCCGCTAGTTTCAGAATGATTTAATCCTCATTCATGTAAATTGGAATGCGGAATGTGAGCCAGGTATGCTCATCCAACTTCAGTACCTGACCTCACGAGTTCCCACAGACACCCTCCAAAATCTTGTGGAAAGTCTTCCGAGAAGAGTGGAGGGTGTTTGAGCCGCAATGGAAGGCCAGCTCCAAATTAATGTCAATGGGGGGACCCACTCTATATCAATGGCCATGGGGGACCAACTCCATATTAATAGCCATGGGGGACTAACTCCATATTAATGGCTGTGGGGGGGGAAGGGATTACCTCCATGTTAATGGCCATCGCGAACCATCTCCATGTTAATGTCCATGGGGGACCAACTCCATAATAATGTCAATGGAGGGACCAACTACAATTCAATGGCCATGGGGGACCATCTTCAAATTAATAGCCATGGGGGAGCAACTCCATATTAATGGCTGCGGGGGAACCAACTCCATATTAATGGCTGTGGGGGAACCAACTCCATATTAATGACCATGGGAGGGACTAACTCCATAATAATGGCCATCGTGAACCATCTCCATGTTAATGTCCATGTGGGACCAACTCCATAATAATGTCAATGGAGGGACCAACTACAATTCAATGGCCATGGGGGACCATCTTCAAATTAATAGCCATGGGGGAGCAACTCCATATTAATGGCTGCGGGGGAACCAACTCCATATTAATGGCTG
>NW_017306926.1:213078-221438 GCF_000935625.1 Nanorana parkeri | reverse complement strand
ATGGTCATGGAGCCTCACTGCCTCTAATGGTCATGGAGCCTCACTGCCTCTAATGGTCATGGAGCCTCACTGCCTCTAATGGTCATGGAGCCTCACTGCCTCTAATGGTCATGGAGCCTCACTGCCTCTAATGGTCATGGTGCCTCACTGCTTCTCATGGTCATGGTGCCTCACTGCTTCTCATGGTCATGATGGCTCATTGTTTCTCATTGTTATGGTGCCTCATTGTCTCTAATGGTTATGGTGCCTCATTGTCTCTAATGGTTATGGTGCCTCATTGTTTTTCATGGTCATGGAACCCAAGTGTCAAGAAAAAGCCCTCAACCTCAAGTGATTCTGCTGCATTTTCACATATGAATTAGAAAAGATCTTTCCACTTGTGTCACAATTTCTCCTCATATTTCTCTGCGCACATTTAAAGAATTCTCAGCGTGCGTGTAAAATTTATGTAATCAACAAATACTGTATACAATTTTTACAGAAAAAGGGTCATCACTTGCGCAACATGACCATATTATTGCTGTAACATTCCTTGCATCTGACATGTCTGCGAGTTACATTGGAAACTACAGTGTGACCTGCAAAATATTTTTTTTGTTTTTAGTTTGGGGATCGAGTGGAAGCCTGTTGGGTTTGTAGTTTGTGAAAGAGATTTACCCTGACTTGTCCCTGTCCTAGTGGCAACTGTTTCACCAGTAAATCTCCAACAGCAACATAGATCAAAACAAAGCCATAACCCCCATCAGGTTTTCTCCTTCCTATCGGGTAAAACCGTTGTCACCGGGACAGAAAGGGAGCAGATATCTCTCTAACATGGCAGAAAAAAACCTGACAGGGGGTTCTACACCTTCTCCGCTGTATTGAAAATTGGGAATAATACTTTTGGCTGGACTAACACTTCAGGTGATATCTAGACGGGTTTTTTTTGTGTTACCATTAAAAGGCAAAAATGATTTATTGATTCAGCTCGGCTAGTTCATTGACTTGCATTATCCTTTTGGTCTGTAGGGAAAAATGTGCCACCTGCTGGAGACTCTCAGGGCTGACTTGGACTCCAAGGACGAGAAGCAACTCGATCTTTTTGAAGATCACAACTTTAGTGCCAGCAGACATTTTAGAGATCCATTCGTCCGTCCCCGTGCAGTCAAGAATGATGGTTTCCGTTCTCAAGACTTTTTGGTAGAGGGCTACAAATCTAATCTAAGGTACCTCCATGGAAAGGACGATGAGCCTCAACTCCGAGAACATGTCCAGACTGGCCTGGATGAAGAAGACAAGCCAGGACCAAGCGGGTCCCTAATTTGCCTTGACAAAACGGATTTGGACCACAACAATTTTCTCAGCGGTCAGGAAGACGTTTTAGCCACCCCCCGGTCACCTGAAGCTGTGATATCTCTTCCTGAGGATGAGCTGGACACGTCTCTACAAAAAGATGACTTCTTATCTTTGCAGGACAATCACAAGGAGACGTATTCCGAATCACAAGACAACATCCATCTGTCAGAGGAGACGCCACCTGTGGACAATGTTCTCCCAGAAGACCATAATGAAATCCAGAGAAGCTTCTCCCAGATGGGTCTGAACGATCTACCAGAACTGGATCAGGACTTGAAGACTTCCCTTCAGCCAAGGGATCTTGAGGATCTGGAACAGAGCTTCTCAGAAATCATTCAAGTGTCCAAAGCTGAAGACAGTTCTGTTCACGAGACTGAGAACGTTCCCTCCGACCGCGAGGACATCTTTGATCTGGATGACTTCTAAAGGGTTAAAGTCATGAAATCAATACACACTGGTTACTGGTATGCTGTCATTAGAGAATTGGGAAGCTGCCATTGCTGCTAGCTCCACTTATAAATGCTAGTTGCCTGGCTGTCATGCCAATCCCATGCCTTCAGTGGGATCTGACCTGGAAAAAATAGGCTGAATAAAAGTCCTGACCTCACTCTTGACTTTCCGATCGGCTTGAGAAGCCAGAGAAAGCCTGGAAACTGGTATTGTAAGATGGAGTTTAGCAGTGGCAGCCCCCATGTACAGCTTTTCCTTAACAGCCGACTATATGCATTGTATATCTGACTTACGGGTAATGATATAGGGCTACGACAGCCAGATTGTAGAAATGATATCAACTAACGACCTCTAGAATTTAAAAAAAAAGGCTTCTGCATCAGCCAATAAGGGAGCAGTACAGCCATCAGTTTAGATTGCACTTCACAATATTTTTATGTAGCTCCTCAAATGCCGCTAGTTTCAGAATGATTTAATCCTCATTCATGTAAATTGGAATGCGGAATGTGAGCCAGGTATGCTCATCCAACTTCAGTACCTGACCTCACGAGTTCCCACAGACACCCTCCAAAATCTTGTGGAAAGTCTTCCGAGAAGAGTGGAGGGTGTTTGAGCCGCAATGGAAGGCCAGCTCCAAATTAATGTCAATGGGGGGACCCACTCTATATCAATGGCCATGGGGGACCAACTCCATATTAATAGCCATGGGGGACTAACTCCATATTAATGGCTGTGGGGGGGGAAGGGATTACCTCCATGTTAATGGCCATCGCGAACCATCTCCATGTTAATGTCCATGGGGGACCAACTCCATAATAATGTCAATGGAGGGACCAACTACAATTCAATGGCCATGGGGGACCATCTTCAAATTAATAGCCATGGGGGAGCAACTCCATATTAATGGCTGCGGGGGAACCAACTCCATATTAATGGCTGTGGGGGAACCAACTCCATATTAATGACCATGGGAGGGACTAACTCCATAATAATGGCCATCGTGAACCATCTCCATGTTAATGTCCATGTGGGACCAACTCCATAATAATGTCAATGGAGGGACCAACTACAATTCAATGGCCATGGGGGACCATCTTCAAATTAATAGCCATGGGGGAGCAACTCCATATTAATGGCTGCGGGGGAACCAACTCCATATTAATGGCTGCGGGGGAACCAACTCCATATTAATGGCTGCGGGGGAACCAACTCCATATTAATGGCCGTGGGAGAACCAACTCCATATTAATGGCCGTGGGAGAACCAACTCCATATTAATGACCATGGGAGGGACTAACTCCATAATAATGGCCATCGCGAACCATCTCCATGTTAATGTCCATGTGGGACCAACTCCATAATAATGTCAATGGAGGGACCAACTACAATTCAATGGCCATGGGGGTCCATCTCCATATTAATAGCCATGGGGGCCCTACTCGATATTCATGGCATATAAATGCCCATGGTTTTAAAATGGGGTGTCCAACGAGCTCGTATAGATGCGATGGTCAGGTGTCCTCAAATTATGGTGTATCCACCCACCCCCCCGGGCCTTCATTGTAATGACTAAAGTCAGAATAAATATTACAAACCTTTATTGACCGGCGGCTGAAAGAAAAAAACATTTCAGGGTTCAGCGATCCTTGAAGGAAGCGATGCCGAATGGTGCAGCCAAGGGGGCGGGGTGTATTGTTGCTGCGCTCCATGCAGAAACGCAGGAAGCGGTTTATTGATGGGAGAAAACCCTTCCAAGTTAATAATACACTTTTATGAAGTATCTCAGCCTGCTATAGACTGGAATCCACTCTGGGAAAGCTATTGATCGTTCTAATAGACGGTCCCGGCGGCAATTATAAAACCTTTAGGCAGTAAATCCCTGACAATTACCAGCTTATAAACCTATGCGGCGCTCCTAGCCAGGTGAAGAACGGACAAGTGGCGTCTTACGGGAAACACTTGTTTATTGTTACTAAAAGCAAGTCGGCGTTAAAGCTTTAAACATTGGTTTATTTATGGCTGGCAGGAACGCAGCCAATCCGATTGCTAGGAGGTTTTGGTCGCTGAGTTATGAGGCGCCCCCCATACCCTTGTCTCCAGCTCCTTGTGAATCAGTAATGTCACTTGACGGGGGATGGGCTGTGTGGAGGAGGTTATTTTGCTGTAAAAATATGAAATTGTACTAATTTATTTTTCAATAAACGTTTAGAGCTCGTAGCCCGCCGTCTGTACGTTGCATCTGAATTGAATATTTTTGTCTTCAGAAAACGAAGGTAAACTTTGGCACCCGTGGTGCGTGCAAAAACTAAACACCATAGTGCACAGAAAAGTGCATGTGAACACACAAAAAGTGCACTAGGGTGCGTCAACTGGAACATCTTCTGAAGAGATAGGGCCCTTCCCTGACACCCCCTCCCCGGGAGCAATGCTCTTGACCGGGGCAAGGCACTCCTGTCCACATGGCCAAAAGCAGGCGGGACCCATCACTCATGTTCATCCAAAGCTGACCACCAAGGACTAGGTTGGGGGTCCTCCCATAGAGAGACCCCTGGTTCAAGGAGAAAGGAACCTGATGGCCACACATCCAACCTCTAGACATCAGAGCAGGCCTGAAGACCCGCACCCTCTATCCTGTGGAGTGGAAAACAAAAGTGAATGTGCAGAGAAATAACTATGTGCCAATGTGGAAGACAATGGGCTAGGCCTTGCGGCCCAGTATAAAAATTCAGCCAAAAGGCCTAGCCCAAGAGGCAAGGTGTGGCAAAAGTATATGGTGTCATGGCCAACGTGCCTTTCACATGGTGGGGTCCCAAACTCCGAATGCTACCTGGCCACCCCCAAGGGCGCTTGGCACCGCAGGCAAGGAGCCCTTAACCAGACCAGTTAGTCCTGTTGAAATCAGGAAGCACTTGGCCCCACCAGATCCTGGACACTAGGGAAGTACTCCCAACCCCCAACCTTACATAGTTCAGTTTCCTTACCTACAGCCAGAACCCTTTGGAACCCCCATCATTCCCGGCAGGGTACTCTAGGTGAGTGGACTCTCGGTTTCCTTAACCCTTTCATTTCTGTCATTTGCAACCCCATAAAGAGTCGGAGGCTCAGAGTTCTGCTTGAAATATTTATTTGCATGGCAAAAATATACTATGTCCGTTTTTGCATAAAATATCAGATATATTACATATTTGGTAAAACAAGCTTTATCGTCACACAGAAATCTGTACACGCCTTACACTGTACACCCCACAGCTCGGCACGCATTGTACAATATGGTACACGATCAGGAAAGCCCTAATCGGCTGTGGGGGTGGGGCGCTATAGAGCCAGCCATAGGGACACGGGGACCAGCGTGGGCTTCGAATCTTCCATCATCTGTTCTGTTTAATTGAATGTAAAGTGCAACCGTGAACTGCAAAGTACGGCATGCCGGCGATGAGCGAATCAAATTGCAGATCGGCGAATGTATCAAACATCTGCACGAAGATTTGTCCAGTTACAGGGAACCCAACAATTGTCCGGATTCCCAAATTGCACGATTCTCGGCAGATCTGCGTACAGACGCTCCGATTTAGATCCGCCGATTCGTTCATCGCTAGCCGTAACCCGGGACAGTCGACCATTTCAGCGAGCTGCGGTAAGCACAGCGATCTGTTCGTTCTGATTGGCCGTTATTTGGTGTACAATCGTTATGTGGAGAAGGCTGATAAAAAGGCACAAATCGGGTATTTCAAATATATAAAAACTAGGGATGCACTGATACCACTTTTTTAAGACCGAGTACCGATACTTTTGATCAAGTACTCGCAGATACCAATTACCGATACTTTTTCTTAAAGGGACAGGTCACATTTTTTCTAAAGCAATACAAACTAATGCTTTAAGGTCACTTTCTTAATATTCTAATTCATGAGATGACGAGGGAGCATGACGCCGGCTCCCCGGCCAATCAGAATGCCAGGCGCTGCGTCATTACACGGCTTCCGGATTTGCTAGCTTCCTGACCAATCGGGAAGCCGGGCAGCGCGTCATTGCGCGCTACCCGGCTTCCTGATTGGCCGGGAAGTCGCCTCCATGCTCCCTCATCACAAGTGATGAGAGAGCATGGAGCCATTTCCTGGCCAATCAGGAAACCGGGCAGCGTGTAATGATGCGCTACCCGCATCAAGTACTCGTGCTAGGTATCGGAGCATTTGGGCGAGTACAAGTAATCACCCAAATACTCGGTATCGGCACCGATACTAGTATCGGTATCGGTGCATCCCTAATAAAAACATCTCTGCTGGTTCTAAATAAATACACAATAGCCAAATATACCGAAAACCAACCAACCCCCAAACTGTACTTCACCGATCACTCTCTGTACTTTATAAACCGGAGAGGAAATGATTTGTGAAAAATAAAAAACATTTTCGTTATAAAAAAAAGTGCAGTAACCCGCAGCAACCATTGGAAAGATTCCCTCTGAAAGGGCAACTGTGCCCAATGGGCAGAATCAATCAGGAAATCACAACGATCAGTAAACACTGCGGCAGCGCTAAAGCACATTTGGTTCAACTTTTATTGGAGGTGGAAATGATTAATTGCGCTCGTCTCGGAACTTTAGACCCATTCACACTACAGTGTTTTGTTGCATGTTTCCCGAAGCAACGCTCAACATGAAGAATCCCATTCTTTGCAATGAGTCCCCTTCACACCTGAGCATTGTCAACTACACTGAGTGGCCGGATTATTATACACACTGAGTGGCCGGATTATTATATACACCGAGTGGCCGGATTATTATATACACTGAGTGGCCGGATTATTATGACCACCTGACGTTTGTAGGCAAATTAGCTATAATTTGGCGCTGAAGTTGCTAGAGGGCCAGACCATTATAAATAGGGAAGCGGGTTGGTTACCACGACAGTAGAAGGGATTTGTTTCTGAAGATACGGGGAAACAACGCGATGTAACAGCCTTGGAACGCGGGATGATTGTTGGCGCTCGGAGCCATGGAGCGAGTATCGGCAAAACAGCAGAATTCGTTACATGTTCAGGAGCAGCTCATTGTTAAAGTGTTTAAAGACCGGACTGTCAGCCGAAAATCTGGGTTTGAACGTGCGAATTGTGGCCGTCAGCGACTAGTCAATGTTAGGGCAGAACGGGGGAGGGGCAAGACTGGTACAAGACAACAGAAGGGCAACAGTGCCGTGTCAGATTCCTCGCATCACCTTTCATCATCTCGTGGAGTCACGAGGCGACCCAACCAAGTACTGATGGGGGCGGGGCATAATAATCTGGCCACTCAGTGTATAGCTTAAAGTCACATCTCTCCTGCGAGTCGGGTGAGAAAGCCGAGCAAGGGCTCATTCCATCATACACCAAACAAATCCAAGAAAAGACCCCCCCTTCCCTGGTGATAATCCAATGTGAAGTAGCTTTAATGATCTGGACATACATGTAGCCCCCTCCACCCCAGGACTGCCTCCACTGACCCGTTTCACCCAATACCCTGAATCGTAGAGACGAGTCCTTGTTAGGAATGGCTGGATGTAGAGTACCCTGCCTGGAATGATGGGGGTCCCAGAGGGTTCTGGCCATGGGAAGGAAACTGAACTGAGCATCCAAGCACTTAAGGTTGGGGGTAGGGAGAGGGTACCAGTGTCTCCTGATCTGAACGGGTCTACCTGGTCTGGTCATGGGCTGGGAAGGCAGAGAGCCCGCGGTGTCTAGGACCCCCCTGGGAGTGCCTGACTAGCGCTATGGCTTTGGGACCCCGCTGTGTGACAGAGCAATAGGCCAGGGTACCTCTTGTTTGTTTTTCCTGCACAACACCTCTTAGGCTAAGCCTTATGGCTGAGACCAGGGGTCATTGGGGTCATTTTTACACCAGGCTGCAAGACCTAGCCATTGTATTGCACATTATCACCTATTTATTTTCTCTCCGCTCTCTGCCCACTTCACTTTCTATGTGTGTTTTTTCACTCTACAGGATAACGGTGTGAATGTTTGGCCATCAGGTCCCTTCCTGCCCTGACCTGGGGGGGGGTCTCTCTTCGGGAGACCCCCTAACCCAGTACTTAGTGGTCGGCTTGGGCTGACCTTGAAGAGTGGAGCCTGGTTTTGGCCAGGTGGACCAGAGTGCTTTGCCCCTGCCGGGTCAGGGAAGGCGCCTTTCTCTTCGGGAGAAGACCAGGTCAACACACCTTATTTTTTTAATTTTTGTCGTGTATATTTCATGTGCACTTTTTTGGGGGTCACCTTGGTGTTAGTTTTTGCACAAAGGAAAAAAAAATATATATACACATAAGTTTGTTGTTGAAGGGTTACTGCACTTTCGACAAAATTTGGCCTTACTGGATATAACGTGATTGTTGTATAACCAAAATATACGTCACACAGAGCCAGGAGGAATCTATTATTGGTCACCAGCACAGGAGGGGGGATGGGCAATGTCACCACCTGAATACAGACCCCCTATAACACACAACAGAGGTTCTAACCCTAGCCCCCAGTCTCTCCAAAACAAAAAGTTGAGCCGGAGCTGCGCTTTCAGCTCTGATAACCGCGGGGCGTGCTGGACAACACGGCTC
>NW_017306926.1:211050-213017 GCF_000935625.1 Nanorana parkeri | reverse complement strand
CATAGCTAACTCTCTGTAGCATTTAACCCTCATTTCAAACATCTCCTTTGTACATAACGTGTGTGGTTTGGTTGTGCCGTTATAATACGCTCTGCACCATGACAGGCCATCATAAGCCAGCCTATAGAAGAGGTCTTATGGTTTCCATACACATGCGCCTGCTTATCGATAATCTACGTGTACATCTCATGCGTCCTCCGCATCCCCAAACCATCATCGTGGTTGTTCACATTGTCCATTCCTTCATCATCCGGTCCACTATACACTATATACATTCGCCATGATTCATCTCTACGACGTTCCTCCACCGAAATGTCAGGAAAAAGGGTGATTCTTTGCGTCACTCGAAGCGCTTAAATTCCTCAACCGAAAACTTACAGAAATCATTCCTAACATTAAATATCTCATTGTGACAATCGTGACTCTTCCAAAACCGAATCAGTTACAACTTATCTCAGGGGGGCTCATCACTCATCAATAATGGCAAATAAAATAAAACTCAAAACCCTTTTCCAGCCATTGTGATATTCAGATGCAGTTATCCGACTTAGGGAGACCTCTGCACCTTTGCATATGGTAATGATATGTTAACTTGCAAAAAATGACTACTACCCCTCCCAACGAACACCTTTTCTCACTTACCTATCCAAATATCATTAAAATGACATAAAACTCCCCAACTTAAAAGGAAACCGCGAAAAAACGTACCCCTCAGGTGGAAGAGGGGGTTGGTGGGTGGGATGCTCCCAACATTCTTAACGGGGCATCCCAGGAAAAAACAGGGGGTTTTGGGTGGGTTCATTACCATAATATATGCAAATTATTCAGTTATGTTAATTATATCTCCATAAGTCCATAAATTACTGAAAAAAGCGCCAATCCTAGAATATGCTAATTAGCGAGGGACCTTAATGCCTTGAGGGAAACGGCCAAAAAGTCACCATAACTCCTTTGGGGCGATGCTCATCAACTTCTTGGTGAACCTTCAGCTAATCCCAAGCAATGGCAAGCTTGGTTTTTGGCAATAGGTGGAGGAGCTTCATGCCCCAGGGGATGCAGAGATACTGAAGTCCTCCCTATGGGAAGGGAGAAGGAATCTCCCCTTATCTTCTCCCACCTCTCTTTTCCCCCTCCCCCTCCCCCTTTTTCGAAGCCCGTGGACGTGCATCAAAACTTCCCCCTGTGAACAAAAAAAGTGAACCGTGAAATCACAGCACACAAAAACGTGCACAAGGGTGCAAGGTCCTTCGAAAGAAGGGACCTACTTTCCCGACCCCCCGGGGCGCAAGGCTCCTGACAGGGGTTGAGACTGTTGGCCCACCAACCCGAAGGCCGGACTTATGGTGACATCTTTGAGCTATCATGAACATAACTATGAATAATTTGCATAAATTCTCAGCAACTTCTTGGTGAACCTTCAGCTAATCTCAAGCAATGTCAAGCTTGGTTTTGGCAATAGGTGTACCAGCATACCCTATCCAAGAGAGGAGCTTCATGCCCCAGGGGATGCAGAGATACTAAAGTCCTTGGCATTGGGGAAGGTCCTTACCACCTTTGAGATGTTTTGCTTTTTGGGTTTAAGATACATTACAGAACCAAAAAAATAAATAATGCTTTGCAGGAGTGGAGATTAGGATTGGTTATGCTTCACCTCCTATCCCTCCCATCCATAGCCCATTTCTGAGTGCACAACGTCTCCGCTGTGCTTATAGTCAGCTTGTGAGGAAGGAAAAGATTGGCAATTTAAAAGGAAAACACAGTTTTAAAGATATATGTTAAAATATTTGCAACATAAATATAAAAAAAGCAAAAAAAATAATAATTAAAAAGTGCTTTAAACATCACAAGGATCAGTTTTTGATTTCAACCAGTAAAATCACAGCTATATATATATATATAATACTGCTTCCAAGTTAGTCCACTTTATCCCTGCAGTTGGAAAGAAAGGCACGGGGGCATGTAATAGA
>NW_017306926.1:209593-210499 GCF_000935625.1 Nanorana parkeri | reverse complement strand
CAGGCGCCCTCTGCTGGTCAGCTTGTTGGGTGCTCAGCTAGGTGTGGATACAGGCGCCCTCTGCTGGTCAGCTTGTTGGGTGCTCAGCAAGGTGTGGATCCAGGCGCCCTCTGCTGGTCAGCTTGTTGGGTGCTCAGCTAGGTGTGGATACAGGCGCCCTCTGCTGGTCAGCTTGTTGGGTGCTCAGCAAGGTGTGGATCCAGGCGCCCTCTGCTGGTCAGCTTGTTGGGTGCTCAGCTAGGTGCGGATCCAGGCGTCCTCTGCTGGTCAGCTTGTTGGGTTCTCAGCAAGGTATGGATCCAGGCGCCCTCTGCTGGTCAGCTTGTTGGGTGCTCAGCAAGGTGCGGATCCAGGCGTCCTCTGCTGGTCAGCTTGTTGGGTGCTCAGCAAGGTGTGGATCCAGGCGTCCTCTGCTGGTCAGCTTGTTGGGTTCTCAGCAAGGTGTGGATACAGGCGTCCTCTGCTGGTCAGCTTGTTGGGTTCTCAGCAAGGTGTGGATCCAGGCACGGTGGGAGAAGGAGGCTTCACATTCCAGTTCCAACTGTACACATCTCAGCTTCACACAATTCAGCTCATCATCACAAAAATGAACCCATGCCAGTCCCCAATTCCAAGTCCATTGGAGGTTCCGAGGTATGACGGACTGGAACCCTCCCATTGAAATGTAACACTGTTTATCCATCTGAGGCAGAGGAAAAAAAATCGCCCGGCAATTTATCTACTACTGTCTACAGACTGCGCACTCCGTGCGTCCCCCCAAATCTGCGGGAACTCCATTCCGGGGCGGCTGTGCCGACGTTGGTGGAGATCTCAGATAAGCCGGGAGCTTTTCAAGAACTGGATCAGGACCTTGTAGACGAACGTGTACTGGGCGATCATCTGCACCATTAACATTCGTTGCTGCCG
>NW_017306926.1:205574-209538 GCF_000935625.1 Nanorana parkeri | reverse complement strand
TATTGTTTGAAACCGAAAATTAAGATGGAAAAAATGGAAGATCACATCAAAGATAAAAATAAAGTAAATCAATAAGAGTTACATAAAGAGAAGAATTAATTAACCTCGATAGTGAGATTAGAAACAAAAAAATATGAAAAATTTAATGGATTTAGGTGATTTTAATAACAAACAAATGGCAACAGGAGAAGCAAAAAAATAAAATTAGTTCCCAGGAATCATCCCCAGAAACCTTCAAAGTGAAAGTGAGGATCTTCAGCGGAGAAATACATGATTCCTGACGCCAATCCATGGCAGCATACAATGGGTATGGCTCCGCCCCCAGCCCATTGTATGATGCCATGTATTGGCATCAGGAAGATGAGATATACTAACACATAGTTTAAAGGAGAACTATGGGATCAGGGCTTTTCCCCATAGTTCTCCTCAGGGTAACGGGAGGACACAAACTAGCGTCCTCCCGTCACCCAAAGCTCAGTATACAGGGAGCTACAGCTAGCGGTATACTGAGACCGCCACAGCCTACCGAAAATTAAGATGGAAAAAATGGAAGATCACATCAAAGATAAAAATAAAGTAAATCAATAAGAGTTACATAAAGAGAAGAATTAATTAACCTCGATAGTGAGATTAGAAACAAAAAAATATGAAAAATTTAATGGATTTAGGTGATTTTAATAACAAACAAATGGCAACAGGAGAAGCAAAAAAATAAAATTAGTTCCCAGGAATCATCCCCAGAAACCTTCAAAGTGAAAGTGAGGATCTTCAGCGGAGAAATACATGATTCCTGACGCCAATCCATGGCAGCATACAATGGGTATGGCTCCGCCCCCAGCCCATTGTATGATGCCATGTATTGGCATCAGGAAGATGAGATATACTAACACATAGTTTAAAGGAGAACTATGGGATCAGGGCTTTTCCCCATAGTTCTCCTCAGGGTAACGGGAGGACACAAACTAGCGTCCTCCCGTCACCCAAAGCTCAGTATACAGGGAGCTACAGCTAGCGGTATACTGAGACCGCCACAGCCGGGACGGATCCTGACAATACTGTCTGGATCCACCCAGCTGCCTCTAGATAGGCAGAGCCAGCTGTGCCCGCCCCCTCCCCCGTCCGTTCTGCCAGTCAGCGCTGGAGGATCGGACAGGGGAGGGGGGGGCTCCCTGCAGGGAGCCGTGAGGGACAGTCACAGCTCTCTGCAGGGATAGATTGAGAAGTGAGCGAGCGACGGTATGTGTTCGCTCACTTCCCGATCTACTGAGCCGACCTGTGACAGTCTCATTGTGACAGGTCGGCTCAGATTATGAGGCTGTATGAAAATCACTCCCCTCATAGTTCTCCTTTAAAGAGACACATTGGAATGCATACATACCAAAGACTAGTTGTTGATATCTCATAAAAGAATATTTCCAGTGGAATGTTAAGAAGAGTAGGGAGGAACTGTACTGGAAGTGAAAGATTTTAGGAGACAATCGGCATTGATTTTGAAAAGGTTTGTAGAAAAGGGCTACAAATAGTGAACAGGGAGAGAGAGAAATCACTCGGATAGGAGGGAAAAAAAGGAACTTTAATGTTACAGATTAAAATACAAAATATAGAGAGACTGGGAGGATTTTCTATAGGTATTGGCCAATTATCAAGAAAGACGAGGCTTCAGCCTCCATGCTACTGAAAATAATGAAACTCGTATATAGGAAAAGCTCCAACTTAAACAATGTAAAAAGAAAGAAGGAAAGATTTTGTATCCGAGAAAATGAGGCGCGGGATTTGTGTTCTTGTTTCTATGATGTATGCGGTGTCACATGTGCTGCAGTGTCTGTCCTTTCATTTTCAGAATGTATCTCAAGAGGGATCCATCAGCGTTTTGGGGTATTGATAAGGTAGAAAATCACTGGAGGAGGAGGAGCAACCAATAAAAAAAGAGATGTAGCTAAAAGAAAAAAGTCCAAATCCCATTCGCACTGCCACGGTCTCCAAACCACAAGGTATATGTGGTGCCCAGGTGACCACACGGATGGCGCCGTGCTAAACACTAATAGTAAATGAAAGTAATTCACCGGCACACACTTGAAGGGTTTTTAAAGTATTGATATATTTATTCAATACCCAACGTCACATACTGTCACACGGTGCTAACATTTCGGGTCCGCACAGGGATCCTTCATCAGAGCGACAGTGACACCATATCAACACTTTAAAAACCCTTCAAGTGTGTGCCGGTGAATTACTTTCATTTACTATGTAGCTAAAAGAGACACATACTGGACATATGAATGAGATACATTAAAGGAGAACTATGAGGGGGGAGGGGGTGCTTTTCACTCACCTTGTAGTTCTAGCCGACCTGTGACAATGAGACTGTCACAGGTCGGCTCAGTAGATCGGGAAGTGAGCGAACACATACCGGCGTTCGCTCACTTCTCGATCCTGTCACGGCTCCCTGCAGGGATTCCCCGCTCAGATCCTCCAGCGCTGACTGGCGGATCGGACGGGGGAGGGGGCTGGTACAGCTGGCTCTGCCTCTAGATAGGCAGAGCCAGCTGTCACTCACGCAGCTGGGCGGATCCAGATATAATTGTCAGGATCCGCTCCGGCTGCGGCGTCTCAGTATACCGCGAGCTACAGCTCCCTATATACTGAGCCTGGGGTGATGGTAGGACGCTAGTTTGTGTCCTCCCGTTACCAGAGTGGGTCCTGGTTGGTGTAGTAATAAAAATGGCGGGCGTGTATAAATAAACATATATATTTAATTATGTTGTGAAAATTGGATCTTCAGGAAACATCCAGGCAACCTCAGTTCTTCTCCAGAGAGTAGCGTTTAATTGGATCGAAGAAACAGATGAACAAGAACAGTCCGACAGGATAATAACCAAAAATACAATTTCCAGACCTCAGATGACAAAAGGTTCCATGATGACCCACTCTATCTACCCAGCAGTGGCGTCACAAGAGGGGTGCAGCCGGCACCTGGGTGACACCAAAATGACTGAAAGTCATTTTGGTGTCACCCCTCTCTAAAAAGTCGGGCACTCGGTCATGGACCGAGAGACCGACAGTGTCAGGAGAGAGGAGGGGACCCGGCGGCATACCTTATCCCTCCGGGTGAACGTCCCCTCCTCTCTCTGCCGGCGCCCATCACCAAGATGTCCGCCGGCAGGTGTCAATCAGATGCCTGCGCATTCATTTGGTTGTTTGGTGATATGAACATGTGCAAGATGAGCCGAGCATTCTAGTGGCGGATAGGTGGATTCAAGTGTGCTAAATGTGGAGGGGGGGAGGGGGGTAACATATGATATAAGGAAGTGAAGATGGACGGAGCCCTACCCACCTACCGACCGAGCTTTGAGTCTAGTTGGGTCGGTTTGAGTTGTTCTCACCTCGTTGTGCTCCAGACATGCAATCATGACCTCGGATAAGATCACCACTCCGGTGCGGCCAACGCCTGCGCTACAGTGGACGAGCACAGGGGGGTTGGGGGTGTTGGGATCATTTGTGCTGTTCGTATGCCGCCGGACAGACTGAATCTCTTCGAGATAAGCTGAGAAATATAACATAACATATAATAAAATGTATTGCAAATCATAAACATTTTGCATCAGAGCATTGCAGTGCATATATATACACCGAGTGGCCGGATTATTATATACACCGAGTGGCCGGATTATTATATACACCGAGTGGCTGGATTATTATATACACCGAGTGGCCGGATTATTATATACACTGAGTGGCCGGATTATTATATACACCGAGTGGCCGGATTATTATATACACCGAGTGGCCAGATTATTATATACACCGAGTGGCCGGATTATTATATACACCGAGTGGCTGGATTATTATATACACTGAGTGGCCGGATTATTAGATACACTGAGTGGCCGGATTATTATATACACCGAGTGGCCGGATTATTATATACACCGAGTGGCTGGATTATTATATACACCGAGTGGCC
>NW_017306926.1:201405-205528 GCF_000935625.1 Nanorana parkeri | reverse complement strand
TATATGACATATAATAACAAATAATAATAAGATATTGTATAATGCATCAAAATGTAGCTTATTCTGTAAGTGGTTTAATTTCAACAAACATTTACAGCTAACCCATAGTGCTCTGGGAATCCACACGTTAAATTAACATTGTGAATTGAATACAGAGATGACTTTCATAAGTAGCTTTCACTAAAATATCATGTTTGGGGGGTCTGCTAATGTAACGTAAATTTTTTCAACCAAGATTCACACAGTTTTCACGCACGCATTTTCGGAACTGACTTCAGTAGGAAAAATGTGTGATTTCTGGTCGAATGTTGGGTGAATCTTGTGTGAAAAGTTAATCATGAGTTGCACCCAGGTTCATTGTGTGCCGCTACTGCTATATATTTAAGTAAACAGATATAAAACAACAAGAGAAAAAAAAAATCTCCAGATGGAGGACAGAAGGACTTGGCTGAATAAGCACAGGGGGTATCTAGAAGGAATTCAGATTCGGCAGGGGCTGTAGGACAGCGTGCGCACGGCATCTCAGACACCTGAAGGTGGAACATCCTTCTAATAAGAAGCCGCAATGTATGAAGCTTACAGAGAAAGCCCTTCAGGTCCTCGGGGTGCCCGAGTTCCGGCCAGTCTGTGTACTGCAGGTGCCACACGGTCCTCTCCTGCCCGGTCAGCAGGTGTTTTATCTTCAGGCCGGTGGTGGCGTAACAGCCGGAGTCGGTGCGGAAGCGCGTGGTGATCTTGAACCTCCCGTAGGTGACGGTGTTGTGGCGCGACCCAAGCCTCGGCCAGTATCGGTAACTCTTCTCCCGGCCTCCCTCCTGGGGTGGAAACAGAAGAGGGGTTTATTGGGAATATACTGGACGGTGATGGATGGCCAACTCATGACCTGAAGGTACTTCATGACTCTCTAGGTTGAGTTGTTGACTGCATGATTATAATGGACATGGAAGGAACTGAACTCTCCAGCAATAGATGTGGAGGCCATTGTTGGAGGCCATTGTTGGAGGCCAGCGCAATCACTGCAATACATTTACCAAGAATGGCAAATACAGAAAATCTGACCACAAATAATAGTCGCTTGATGACCCTCAACCTTACAGTGTGTGTGGTGTGTGTGTGGTGTGTGTGTGTGTGTGTGTGTGTGTGTGTGTGTGTGTGGTGTGTGTCTTATAACCTCTGTAAGGATTTTAGGATCCAAAGGAAGGACATAGACTGTATATTTCATTTCATTCAGACTCATATTCCTAGTCATAAAATGCCAAAATGTTCCAAGGGAATCAAAGGGTTCCCCCTTCATCAAGGCTTGGTACTGTTGAATGAAGACATGGACTGGACTGACAAATGGAGACTTAAAGAGGATTATCCAAGCAGGGCTGAGCCGCCAACAATTTAGTCATAAGGAGTTAAAGGAGAAGTATGGGGTCGGGGCTTTTCCCCATAGTTCTCCTAAGGCCAACGGGAGGACACAAACTAGCGTCCTCCCGTCACCCAAAGCTCAGTATACCGCGAGCTACAGTCATCGTGCACGCGCGTCAGTATGCTGATACCTGCCGGCAGGCCATCTTGGTGATGGACGCCGGCAGAGAGAGGAGGGGACAGTCACCCGGCAGGATAAGGTATGCCGCCGGGTCCCCTCCTCTCTCCTGATACTGTCGGGCGTTCGGTCCATGACCAAGCGCCCGACTTTTCAGAGGGGGGTGACACCAAAATGACTGTGAGTCATTTTGGTGTCACCCCTCCAATGGTGGCACCCGGGTGCAGGCCGCACCCCCGCACCCCCCTTGTGACGCCACTGTGCGTGAGTGACAGCTGGCTCTGCCAATCTAGAGGCAGGGCCAGCTGTGCCCGCCCCTTCCCCCGTCCATTCCTCCACTCAACGCTGGAGGATCGGAGAGGGGAGGAATCTCTGCAGAGAGCGGTGACTGACAATCACCGATCTCTGCAGGGACATGATCGAGAAGTGAGCGAGCGCCGCTATGTGTTCGCTCACCTCCCGATCTACTGAGCCGACCTGTGACAGTCTCATTGTCACAGGTCGGCTAGAACTATGAGGAGTGATTTTCACTCGCCTCATAGTTCTCCTTTAAGGAAATGAGTTCAGTGGCTCCACTAAAAAAGCTGCTCACATAAAACGCGGATTCCTTTAAATGGATATTAATGGAGTGACTGGCAGTATACAGGACATACCGCGATCATTTCATATTTCTTTAGTTCTCGGCTATAATTCTCTATATTCCACAATGAAATCGGCCTTCTCCGAGAGACTCAGGAAAATCTTTTATGTTTTATAAAGTAAAGTAAAATTGGCACGCATTACCTCTTCCAGTGTTACCATGGCAATGATGGCCACCCCCTGCTCCCAGACCATCTGCCAAAAATCCTGACACGTATTCTGCAGAGGTCCCTGGGTAGCGATGTAATCCCACTCCACACCGCCAACTGCCACCTGCAGAATGAACACACAAATCACATGTAGCCGATCACATTCATCTCTACCCCGGAGAGGTGGCAGATGACACGGGTACCCCGGAGAGGTGGCAGATGACACGGGTACCCCGGAGAGGTGGCAGATGACACGGGTACCCCGGAGAGGTGGCAGATGACACAGGGACCCAAGAAGGTGGCAGATGACACAGGGACCCAAGAAGGTGGCAGATGACACAGGGACCCAAGGAGGTGGTAGAGGACCCGGGGACACAAGGAGGTGGCAGAAGACACGGGGACCCAAGGAGGTGGCAGATGACACGGGGACCCAAGGAGGTGGCAGATGACACGGAGACACAAGGAGGTGGCAGATGACACGGAGACCCAAGGAGGTGGCAGATGACACGGGGACCCAAGGAAGTGGTAGAGGACCCAGGGACCCAAGGAGGTGGCAGATGACACGGGGACCCAAGGAGGTGGCAGATGACACAGGGACCCAAGGAGGTGGCAGATGACACGGAGACCCAAGGAGGGGGCAGATGACACGGAGACCCAAGGAGGTGGCAGATGACACGGGGACCCAAGGAAGTGGTAGAGGACCCAGGGACCCAAGGAGGTGGCAGATGACACGGGGACCCAAGGAGGTGGCAGATGACACGGGGACCCAAGGAGGTGGCAAAGGACACAGGGACTGAAGGAGTTGGCAGATGACACAGGGACACCCCAGGTAGTTGTCAGGTGACGCATGGTCTTTGTGACGAGATGAGGCGGCCTCACCTTTATATGAGAGGCATTGATATAACCGGTGTTATTTTCTTTAGTTGGGACCAGTTCAACCCGAGTGTCATCGTAGGGAAGGACATCCTGGAACCGGTTCCGCTCGGCATTCTCAGGGAGCCGCGCTATGGAGCACTCTGTGTCGGGAAGTCTCTTCTTCAGGGTCTGTTCATACTCCGTGAAGACCATACCTTGTTCCAGTCGCTGCTCTAGGACCTTACACTGCGACATACATAAACAGGGTCAGATGGATGGTGTCAGGAACGTGCGCTCAGTCAGAGACAAGCTTGGCAACAGACATACAACAGAAGTTTCTTGTAGAAGGACAGATTGTGACTTTATAGTGTAGCCCCCATTACCCTCTGTGATGTGGCTACTAGACATTTAGTGATAGCCGGGGCTGTAGTCGGCCCGGCTGGATTTATAGTGGCAGTTATCTGGTTAATTCTAGGTGCCTGGCATTGTCTGTACCCCCCTGGGCGGAGTGTGACTCTGTCATATTGTGGGACTGCCAATGAGAGGCACTGTAGTGTATGTACAACAGCCAATCACTGGGTTTCTCTCAGCCAGTGGTGCATGATGGGATAGGGTACATATATTGGAGGGATTTGCTTTGTGCTCAGACTAGCCAGGACCAGCCATAGATTACGGCTGGGTGCTGTTCAGCCTGCCCCCCAGGCTAGGTCTAAGGCCTGGGGGTGGACAAAGGCTGATGTAAGGGAAAGGTTTCCCTGAGGCCTCCAACATGGAGGAGGCCTGTTTTGCTGTTAGAGAAAGAGAACTAGGACCAATGATGGCTCTTGAAGTATCCTGGAACCTGAGGACTTCAGGAGCATGGTCGGTGTCTTTCCTTTTTGAGAATCTCTACTCATCCTGCTTATCTGCTACTTCAGTTGCCATCCGCTGCCTCCCAAGTGGATCTACA
>NW_017306926.1:188847-199480 GCF_000935625.1 Nanorana parkeri | reverse complement strand
GCAGATGGCGCGGGGACCCAAGGAAGGGGTAGAGGGCCCAGGGACCCAAGGAGGTGGCAGATGACACGGGGACCCAAGGAGGTGGCAGATGACACGGGGACCCAAGGAGTTGGCAAAGGACACAGGGACTGAAGGAGTTGGCAGATGACACAGGGACACCCCAGGTAGTTGTCAGGTGACGCATGGTCTTTGTGACGAGATGAGGCGGCCTCACCTTTATATGAGAGGCATTGATATAACCGGTGTTATTTTCTTTAGTTGGGACCAGTTCAACCCGAGTGTCATCGTAGGGAAGGACATCCTGGAACCGGTTCCGCTCGGCATTCTCAGGGAGCCGCGCTATGGAGCACTCTGTGTCGGGAAGTCTCTTCTTCAGGGTCTGTTCATACTCCGTGAAGACCATACCTTGTTCCAGTCGCTGCTCTAGGACCTTACACTGCGACATACATAAACAGGGTCAGATGGATGGTGTCAGGAACGTGCGCTCAGTCAGAGACAAGCTTGGCAACAGACATACAACAGAAGTTTCTTGTAGAAGGACAGATTGTGACTTTATAGTGTAGCCCCCATTACCCTTGAGGCCTGGGGGTGGGCATAGGCTGGTGTGACGGAAATGTTTCCCTGAGTCCTCCAACATGGAGGAGGTCTGTGTTGCTGATAGAGGAAGAGAACCGGGAATAATGATGACTCTTGAAGAATCCCGGAACTAAGGACTTCAGAAGCATGGGGGTGTCTCTCCTGTTGAGGATCTGTATGCATCCCGCTCATCTACTATTTCAGTTGCTGTCCGCTGCCTCCCAAGTGGATCTACACTGATATGCCAACCAAGTCTGGTGAGTCTGGAACTTATGTCTGTGACACCCTGGAAGCTTAGAACCCCCAATACCCTCCCTCCTCAGTGAAGATGTTCAATAAACCGTTATTCAGCATTTTACTACTGGAGGGGACATCAGTCTGTGGGCACCAGAAGAAGGACGGTTAGTGCTAATGGGTGGGCAGCTGAAGATCATCCCCTAGACAGACTAGAGAGAGGAACCGGGCACCCAGTGGCTCCTTCGGGGGGTGAGCGCTACAATTGAATGCGTAACCTGTGTGGTTACATCTGCCCGGAGTCCGGCTTTATAACATATCTAAGGTGACATTGGGTATTAAAGTTCTGCAGCCAAAGCAACATTTTGGGCCAGGATTTGGAAGGTTGAAAATGGTAACGGAACAAAGAACAAGGAGATGTGTGATTACCCGCTCATCATTGGATGCTTTTATACTCTGATGCTCCTCCCTCTCCTCGTCCGGTAGCGGCATGCGGGGCAGGACTAGACCGTTATAAGCGGCAAGCTTCAAAGGTCCCATTTTTTTAACGTCCGTTCGGATACCTTTTTTCATACCCTACGGAGGTAAACAAGTATAAGAGAGAGGGGCGGACAAAACAACACTACGGCTTTTGTGTATGAGGGCTGCAGCGAGACAAAAGTCTAATGAGAGATACAGGGGAGTCCCAAGGCTGGGTGACACCCGGAGCGGTGTCCGAGTGTCACCCCGCCGAGATGTCATCGCGCACAAGTGTTCTGATACCTGCCGGCGGCCATCTTGGTGATGGACGCCGGCAGAGAGAGGAGGGGACAGTCACCCGGCAGGATAAGGTATGCCGCCGGGTCCCCTCCTCTCTCCTGAAACTGATCATGACTGAGCGCCCGACTTTTCAGAGGGGGGTGACACCAAGATGACTGACAGTCATTTTGGTGTCACCCCTCTAATGGTGTCACCCCCCTACCCCCCCTTGTGACGCCACTGGAGGGATATACTGTCCGCCCGGAATGACAGCATACATAATAAATACACAACAATAGTTAAAGGAGAACTATGAGGTGAAAATCACTCCTCATAGTTCTAGCCGACGTGTGGCAATGAAACTGTCACAGGTCGGCTCAGTAGATCGGGAAGTGAGGGAACGCATACCGTCACTCGCTCACTTCTCGATCCTGTCCCTGCAGAGAGCGGTGACTGTCACTCCCCGCTCCAATTCTCCAGCGCTGACTGGCGGAACGGACGGGGGAGGGGGCGGGTACAGCTGGCTCTGTCTCTAGATAGGCAGAGCCAGCTGTCAGTCATGCAGCTGGGTGGATCCAGACAGTAATGTCGGGATCCGTCCCGGCTGCGGCGGTCTCAGTATACCGCAAGCTGTAGCTCACCAAATACTGAGCTTTGGGTCACGGGAGGACACTAGTATATGTCCTACCATGACCCTAAAGAGAACTACTATGGGGAAAAACAAACACTTACCCCATACTTCTCCTATAAAGCAGCTAAAATATTGGAAAGTTTTCCATCATCCAATCGATGTTATAATGACTGGATGTGTACTTACCCCTGAAGGTGGGAGACCCTCCACTATGTCCTTTTTTCCAGAGAGGACATCAGACACCGGCCTCTTCTTCACGGGCTCCTTTTTCACTCGATACGTCACTGTGCCGGCTGTGAGATTGGACTCGGACACAGAGGGAGGTATAGTGCCGCTTCCTCTCCTGTTGGACAGGAGGTCTCCCGTAAACTGCAGAGGGCTGAGAGTGGTCTGCCGCCTTTCTTTCTCCACCTCCACTGGTTTGTGTTCATAGATATGTAGATGATTGACCGGCACGGAGCTGTATGGGTAGCTGGGTTCCGACTCATCTGGATAGGTCTCCATGACGGTTCGGAGCTGGGAACGGTCGTATTGGGCCGTTTGAGAGATGTTTGTCCTGTTGTCTTCTTCCTCGTTATCTTCATCATCATCCTCACTGCTGTGAATGAGCATGGTGGCGTCCGAGAGAGACTTCTTGTGCCCATAACGGCCTCTTTCCTGCTCAGCACCTTGCTCCTCTTTCGCGCGCTCAATGTAAACGTTTGTTGGCGAATCCGTTGCCACGATCCTTTGCGGCGCCACGTTGGCGGCAGAAGAAGACGCGGTCCGCTCTTTAACCCTCATCCCTTCGAAGCTATGAGTGAGCCCGGCGATTTCTATGCTGTTCCTCTTCTGCAGTTGGGCATGGCGGACTACGGTCAATGGCTCACTGACTTCTTGCAAGGAATGAGCTACCGGAAGACTATCCTCTTGGAACATCTGCACCGAATGGTGGACCCTCCTGGCGATGAGGTCGGGGTTACTGCGGCTTGTGTGATGTCGGGTTAGATCCGGGGTGCTGTTGGCTGGACGCGGGTATGGATATGGAGGAGGAGGCCGGTATACCTGAGTTTTCATGATGTTGGAGGCTGGGTACTCTTGAGCCTGCAGTTGGACGTTGGTCAGTTCGGGGACACTTACTGCTCCCACTACAGGGCGCCGCTCGGCCTGGTAAGGGTAGGGAGATTGGCTGTGGAAACTATAGTTCATATTAAAAGGATAATGGTGGGACTGGTGGGAGGTGAACTGGGCATGTTCTCGGATCTCAGGCTGACTGTACACCAAAGCGTCCGGCCGACTGTAGGCATAGGAGTTTCCGATGTTGAGGTTCCTCATTGAGTGGCTCTGCCTGTCCGAATGCATGACGCCCCTGTTCAGCTGCCTCATCACCGTCTCATAGTCAGGAGTCGGGCGGTAAGAGGGAGGGATGAGGGCACTGTGCCGGTGGGTGGGGATGTACTCCTGCCTCATGATGTCACTTCCTGTAATGCTGGGATTGGAGGACATGGGCGATGGCTGCAAGTAGTGTTGCTGGGTGTTGAGGGAGTTGGTGCTGTGAGCGCTATAGACGCTGCCATTCCGGATTCTGCCGTTGTAGTCGTGAGGGCTGCGGTCGAGGCTGGTCTGGGAGTGATAGTAATATCCATTCTGATTGTTCACAAATACAGGGAGATTGTCTGCAATAGTTCAGATGCAAACAAAGATAAATAGCTGGTCATAGACAGTCTCTGCAGATATTCTTTCTAGATGTGTTATCTATTTAGGTCATTTAAAAACTGAATACCAGCAGTAGGCTAGAAGGGGCTCATTTATAAATCTACTTCCCACCCAGCTATATGGCATTACTGCCACTAGATGGAGACGAGAAGCACAGGAAATCCCTATCTTCAGCTTGTTCAGTTAGGACTCATTGACACGAGAAACGGCCGTATCGGGCAGCTCCCGGGAAGGACAGGTGCTGCGTGTGATTAGTACGCAGCCCCGTCCTTCTCTATGGGACTACGCGGCCGTACGCCGCCCTACGCTCACCCGCCCTGCACGTCCGTGCGGGTGTCCGTGCTCGTACGCTGACAGGATGGATCTGGTCTGCGTCCGAGCCGGGACACCCGCACCCGTACGGACCTGCACTTGGGGTGAGCGTAGGGCGGCGTACGGCCGCATAGTCCCATAGAGAAAGACGGGGGCTGCGTGCTAATCACACCCAGCACCTGTCCTTACCGGGAGCTGCACGATGCGGCCGTGCACGCAGCACCTGTCCTTACCGGGAGCTGCACGATACGGCCGTGCACGCAGCACCTGTCCTTACCGGGAGCTGCACGATACAGCCGTGCACGCAGCACGGAGCTGTACGTCCCGGCCGTTTCTCGCGTGAATGAGGCCTTAAGCTTTGAAAATAAAAATTAGAAACCGGTTGCCATGCACAGCTGCTCCAATATATGTCTTAGTAAATTCCCGACAGTGCAAATTTAGAAAATATTAAACGTCTGTAGTACCGCAGACCTAAGCACGTATCTTTGCAGCGTGGTTTTTTGGATTACGTCTAGCAATGGTTTTACATTCCATCTTGAAAAAGAGGCGTCTTCCCCCAGTTTCTGCTATAGGGTGTCTCCACCACCTTGCAGAGCCAAAAAACTGGATGCTCGCTCCAAGATGGGTCTACATCCGAGCGTCCCTACCCTTCACGTGTCCACAAGACTACAGCGGCAAGCCACTACTCTGCTCCTCCCACCTCCAGAAGCTTGAGGCTAGTGTCACACCTAAGCGACTGAGCTGGTGAGCTGTTGTCACGCGGTTTTCGCACGATTTTGCTTTGAAAACTGCGCGGTTTTCAATCCACAGAGATGTCTATGGGACCCAAACCGCGCGACAGCCGCCCGAAAATCGCTCCTGCACCTAAAAACGTGACAGGCGATTTCCACCGCGCGACAAATCGCAAAAGGTGTGAACCTAGCCTGAGCCTGCGCTGTCCAAGCGACTAGCGCCCTGTGATGTAATCAGTGCGCATGCTTCCCTATGCAAATGATCAAGGAAACAGCTCAGAGCGCTCCAGAGCCGGCACCAGTGATTACAAAAAGCGTAGCCCAAAAATAATTTAAAAACTGCAGAACGTTTACCTCATCGAACAGGACGGATTAAAAAAAAAAGTGTTTACTACTGTGACGATAATGGGGGTCCGAGTCTGAATGTTAAAAAAAATAGAATGCTTTTGTTTCCCAGCCAGAGCAAATGCAAGGCCTTCAGTTAGTCATTTGCCAGGCCTTCCACATTCCACAGAGCAGAGATCTGCTATCTGGCTGTGATCTTTTATTGCCCCCTAGCAGAAGTGAGCCTCTAAGCCTTTTATGGCTGTCCCTAATTGAGAGGTGAGCGAACGCCGGTATGTGTTCGCTCACCTCCCGATCTACTGAGCCGACCTGTGACAGTCTCATTGTCACAGGTCGGCTAGAACTATGAGGTGAGTGAAAAGCACCCACATCATAGTTCTCCTTTAATATAAACAAGCAGGTCTGGTAGGTGGTGACCCCCGCATTTACTACTACTTTAAGTATCGTTTAATTTGGGTCTGTGTTTACTTTAAAAAGATCAAAATCATAATTTAAAAAAAACAAACTAAATGATAGAAATTCACCTTGTGACGAGGTATAGGGCTCGTTGTAGTGTCCATTGTAGTGCATCTGTGGAGGGGGCATCATATAAGGCTGGTGCTTCGGCTGCGAACATTAAGGAAATGTCAGATTTGTTATCTCTTGTATGTTAAAAAAAAAATACATTTTAAGTGCATCTAGTAAATAGTTTGATACTTTGTACAAATTGTAAAATGTAAATTTTCTTTTTTTTCAAAAGGCAAAAAAAAAACTGCAAATCATTTTGAAATTTAGTTGCAGTTTTCTTGCCTTTGGAAATAACAGAAAAGCAGACAAGTGATCGACGTAATATAAACATCCGTCTCAATTTGTATTATTGTTCTAAACACCCTTCTAATGATCTATGTAGATGGGGAAGCCAGATGTAGAGATCACACCAAGACATTAAAGTCTATCTACAGTATACCGCTGTTTCCCTGAAAATAAGACCTGGTACTATTTTTGCGAATTGCTAAAATATAAGACCTACCCCAAAAATAAGACCTAGTTGTGACCATTGCCAGGGCCGGTGGTGGCATAAGGGGGAACCTGAAGAGCCGCGGGAGAGAATCAGCGGTGCCAACGAAGCCGGCGCTAGAGGAAGCGAGGCGGCAGCGGAGGGAGCAGAACAGCATTAGCCGATGCCTCCTCTATAGCGCCGCCTCCTGTCACAGGCGGAGTGATGCCAAATGCGCTCCCCGCCTGTGAGGAATCCATAGTGAAAGCGCACTTCGCACATTCTGGCCAGCGATTGGTTACCAAATTTCTCTTGGAAAGGTACGGCACCCCCTGATTGCCCTGATTACAATATTCTTGTACATGAATAAGTGTAGATTGTTGTACATAAAAATAAATAAATAAGACCTTCCCCGAAAATAAGACCTACCCCGAAAATAAGACCTTCCCCGAAAATAAGACCTACCCCGAAAATAAGACCTAACCCGAAAATAAGACCTACCCTGAAAATAAGACCTAACCCGAAAATAAGACCTAACCCGTAAATAAGACCTAACCCGAAAATAAGACCTCCCCGAAAATAAGACCTCCCCGAAAATAAGACCTACCCCGAAAATAAGACCTACCCCGAAAATAAGACCTACCCTGAAAATAAGACCTACCCCGAAAATAAGACCTACCCCGAAAATAAGACCTACCCTGAAAATAAGACCTAACCCGAAAATAAGACCTCCCCCGAAAATAAGACCTATCCCGAAAATAAGACCTACCCCGAAAATAAGACCTAACCCGAAAATAAGACCTACCCCGAAAATAAGACCTACCCTGAAAATAAGACCTAACCCGAAAATAAGACCTATCCCGAAAATAAGACCTAACCCGAAAATAAGACCTAACCCGAAAATAAGACCTACCCCGAAAATAAGACCTACCCCGAAAATAAGACCTATCCTGAAAATAAGACCTAACCTGAAAATAAGACCTAACCCGAAAATAAGACCTATCCTGAAAATAAGACCTACCCCGAAAATAAGACCTAACCCGAAAATAAGACCTAACCCGAAAATAAGACCTACCCCGAAAATAAGACCTATCCTGAAAATAAGACCTACCCCGAAAATAAGACCTAACCCGAAAATAAGACCTATCCTGAAAATAAGACCTATCCTGAAAATAAGACCTATCCTGAAAATAAGACCTAACCCGAAAATAAGACCTATCCTGAAAATAAGACCTAACCCGAAAATAAGACCTAACCTGAAAATAAGACCTAACCTGAAAATAAGACCCGGTGTGTTTTTTGAGCCAAAAAAATATATAAGCCAGTGTCTTATTTTCGGGGGGACACGGTATCAGTTTATAAAATAAAGGTCATAGCAGTTGCCTTACCAGCGACATTCTGGTCGATGACCTCCGACGCACTGGGTTGACGGCCGGAGTTTGCCTGCGGAGAAGAGGTTTTTGGTGAGTAATATTCGGCAGATCAGGCCCAGGTGAAGGCGCTCACGTTGAACACCCCGAATGGGGCAGCAAATGCAGACGCTGAGGAATTCACACAGGCATAAAAAAAAAAACATTTCCATCTGTATCACCAATCTGGGGCACCTAATGTGCTCGGACAGCGGACTCCACAGACCGACTTCGATTTTCAGCTGATAGAGAAGCAGCACACGAGCGTCAATGATCCAGCCGTGCGGCGGCTATTACACCCAACAACCTTCTATGTGTCCGGAGAGCCAAAACATCAGCCGGGCTGACCCGAAAAAGAGAAACGATCATAACAGCACACAAGCCGCAGCATGCTCTGCCACAGCAACCGGAGGTATGTATGTGAGGTAGGGACCTTAGATTGTAAGCTCCCTAAGGGCAGGGACTGATGTGCATGTGCGCGAATGTAAAGCGCTGCGCACATTGTAAGCCCTCAGAGTGCCATTGCAGCCATTATGCCGAGGACGAGCACTATTCTACCGATGCAGCACAAGAAACAGGCAGTGCAAGCGGCAGGAGAGACGCAACTGTTACATTAGTACAGGAAGGAAAGGATGAGGGTAAGGGGTAGTTCCCTATTGTTACATTAATACAGGAAGGAAAGGATGAGGATAAGATGTAGTTCCCTATTGTTACATTAGTACAGGAGGGAAAGGATGAGGGTAAGGGGCAGTTCCTTATTGCTACATTAGTACAGGAGGGAAAGGATGAGGGTAAGGGGCAGTTCCCTATTGCTACATTAGTACAGGAAGGAAAGGATGAGGGTAAGGGGCAGTTCCCTATTGTTACATTAGTACAGGAGGGAAAGGATGAGGGTAAGGGGTAGTTCCCTATTGCTACATTAGTACAGGAAGGAAAGGATAAGGGTAAGGGGTAGTTCCTTAGTGTTACATTAGTACAGGAAGCAAAGGATGAGGGTAAGGGGTAGTTCCTTAGTGTTACATTAGTAATGAAAGGATGGGGGTAAGGGGTAGTTCCCTATTGTTACATTAGTACAGGAGGGAAAGGATGAGGGTAAGGGGTAGTTCCCTATTGTTAGATTAGTACAGGAGGGAAAGAATGAGGGTAAGGGGCAGTTCCCTATTGCTACATTAGTACAGGAAACAAAGGATGAGGGTAAGGGGTAGTTCCCTATTGCTACATTAGTACAGGAAGGAAAGGATAAGGGTAAGGGGTGGTTCCCTATTGCTACATTAGTACAGGAAGCAAAGGATGAGGGTAAGGGGTAGTTCCTTAGTGTTACATTAGTACAGGAAGCAAAGGATGAGGGTAAGGGGCAGTTCCTTAGTGTTACATTAGTACAGGAAGCAAAGGATGAGGGTAAGGGGTAGTTCCTTAGTGTTACATTAGTACAGGAAGGAAAGGATGAGGGTAAGGGGCAGTTGCCTATTGTTACATTAGTACAGGAGGGAAAGGATGAGGGTAAGGGGTAGTTCCCTATTGTTAGATTAGTACAGGAAACAAAGGATGAGGGTAAGGGGTAGTTCCTTAGTGTTACATTAGTACAGGAGGGAAAGGATGAGGGTAAGGGGCAGTTGCCTATTGTTACATTAGTACAGGAAGGAAAGGATGAGGGTAAGGGGTAGTTCCCTATTGTTAGATTAGTACAGGAAACAAAGGATGAGGGTAAGGGGTAGTTCCTTAGTGTTACATTAGTACAGGAGGGAAAGGATGAGGATAGGAGGCAGGTACAGACTTCCTTTGTCTGAAGCGGTTGCTCCGGCTCACCCTTTGGGCAGAGAGGGACGAGACAGAATTGGGAAACGTTGGAAGGAGAGAAGAGAGAGAGATTTCTGAGGCCCATCCGCAGGAGGAGGAGGATCGGGGGGGTCCCTGAGGATAAAGACAGAGGTGAGGAAGACAAGGGGGACTCACTCCGGATCTAAAGGCCTGTCTGTGTACAGATGGGATATCTAAGATCTCCGCTCAGGCGGTACGGCCGCGTAGTCCCGTAGAGAAGGACGGAGGCTGTGTACTGATCATATATATATATACACACACACACACACACATATATACAAATAATTTATTATGCTGTAGGTTTTAAAAAAAACAAAAACGTTCAATAGATGCCAAGCTGAATGACGGAAACCATCAGGGCTGTAGCTACCATGGGGCGAGTGAGGCACTCGCCTCAGGCGCAGCTGAAAGGGGGCATAGCCAGGGCCAGCTTGGCTGTGCCCCCTTGCCCCTGGCAACAGGGGCACCAGGCAGCCACTGCTTGGCAGGGAGAAGAGGAGCAGCACAGGCTGCAGCTTCTCCTCCGATCCCCGCCTGGAGGTGGGGCGCATGACGTCACATGATGACGTACGTGTGCGGCGTTGGGTGACATCACACATCTGTTGGGGGGGGGCACAATTTTCTGTTCTTGCCTTGGGTGCAAAAGGAGCTAGCTAGGGCTCTGGAAACCATAGTGAATGAAGTTAAGTCAGTCAAATGGAGTTCTGATTGGTTGGCTATGTTACTATGATATACATTGGTGGAAGTCTCATTGGTGCCGATATCCCTTTAACAATGTGTAAAGTTTCCTCCGCTGGGGGTTAGTAGGAGACGTGGGGACAGCCGGCCGCAGCTGTGAATCCTTCTTAGTGACCCGGGGACCAGCACAGATGTCCCAGAGAAAGGGACCCCTTCATACAGGGGGACACAACCCGTCTACAGAGGAGGAGGAGGGGGAGAGACAGGTGGCTGGCGGACCCACAAAGGCTCCCTGTCTGTCCTACACGTGTCCCGTCTGTTTACATACAGAGCGGGATCTATATAGACACAACAGCTGCTGGCTGTAATGACCGCCACACAGACCGTCATGTTGTACACATAGAGAGACCACAATGGGGCCCCTTCATTTCTTTCACTCCAGGTCCCCACCGGGGCCACATAAAGCCTGAAACCGCACGCAACCCCCCCC
>NW_017306926.1:188283-188588 GCF_000935625.1 Nanorana parkeri | reverse complement strand
CCTGCCCCCCCCCCCCCCCCCAGTAATGTGACACTGCAGTTTACTAACACAAAAGGAAAGAAAAGCTGTTTTTTGGGTTCTTTTTGGACAAACTATTAACCAAAATGACAAAATCATGTGTGCTCGTTAGGGACGCTCCGATACCGATCCTAGTACTGGTACCGATACCCAGTATTTGGGCGAGTACTCGAACTCTCCCAAATACTCCGATACCTTGCCCGATATCGGAAGATTTCCTCTGACCGGCAGTGCCATACGGGAACATGGAGCCGGCTTCCCGGACAATCAGGAAGCCGAGTAGTGAG
>NW_017306926.1:179093-188235 GCF_000935625.1 Nanorana parkeri | reverse complement strand
CGGTTTCCCGGCAAATCACAATTGAGCCGGCCAAACGACATGGAGCCGGCTTTCCAAGCAATCAGGAAGCCGGACGGCATGGCATTTCCCGCCGCCTGGCTTCCTGATTGCCTGGGAAGCCGGCTCCATGCCAGCTGGAAAAGTCGGTATCGGCACTCGGTATCGGCAAGTACCGATAGCAAAATATCGGTACTTGTACTCGGTACCGAAAAGCCGGTATTGGTGCATCCCTAGTGCGCATATATGAAGTGTCTGTAAATCCAGTGAGCTGATCACTTCCTGTGTGGACTGTTCATAATATTATTTTATAGCATAAGCTCCTGTGTTGGAGCCCGGGCCCCCCAAGCTGCTGGGGCCCCTTACTCGAGTGCTGGCCGTACCCCCCTAATGGCAGCCCTGTCCTCCAGCAATATGGAGTTTGTGTCTCAGGTTTGCGGTCATACAAATCTAAACTGATATTCAACGAATACACTAAAGGGTCTAGAAGAAAACATAATAAATCCGGTATGGAGTCAATGGGGGTAAGTAGTTTGATTGATTCCTCCAATCACGTACAGGAGATTTGTTTTTTGGTTTGAATCTCTGGCGCATGATTGGACGTTTGAAGCAAACCTCACGTAAATGGACATTTCGCTAATGACATGACCTCCAACCCTAGAACATGTGGGCCTGAGGACGGGGCCGAGCTAGGAAGGGCCATTCGAGTCCCCGATCCATTGACAAACTCTATCCTCGGGGCCGGGTACTCACAGGTTGCAGTTCATTCTGTAGAACTTGTGCCGGGCCACGCACATCCTCCACACATATTTGGCAGTTTCCATGTCTTCCTAAAAGAACAAAACAGGAAAAGTTATTGGAAAAAGGAAGCGCGGACCATCTGCCGTCAGCTGAAACCAAAACACGGCCCGTGAGACCCGCCGGGCTAATCAGACCGTGCCAAAACCCTTTCTTAAAAAGGTACACTCCAGTGAAAATAGACGCGTACACCCCGAGATGCACAAAGGGAGCACAACCGATCTGCTCGGCATTCATATCATCATCGCAGCAGTGCTGAAGTGCACCAGGCCACCCTGTAAGGAGCTCTGTGGATTCTGAGTGCAGGGGATTACACAGACACATATCAAAGCTCAATGAAACCTTCCGCTTAAATCAGCTAAATGCATTCCAGGCGCAGCACAACACAAGGCGTTCAATGTCTTTTTGTTTTCTTTCTATAGCAGCCGCATCCTGGGTAGCAAAGTTTCTCCCTGCCAGCATGCTGCAGAGAAAGACCCTTGCTCTTTGCGTATAAGCAGTGGTCTCTCTGCAGAGGTCTGACATGCCCCCTGCTGAGTCAGAGGTCCGCAATCAGCAAATCACATGCTCGCCGTTGATTGGCAAGCTCCGGCTGTATCTAAGCACTGGGGGTGTTGGACCTCTGCAGAGAGACCGCTGCTTCTGCACAGAGAGCAAGGCTCGTTCTCTAAAGCATGCTGGCAGGGGACGGGCTGTACCTGCATTCTATACAATAGACACATTTTGCAAATGTTTTTGTTTTGGTGCCGCTGGACTGTGCTAACCTAATTTAAACTGAGATTTCATTTAGGCTTTAAGGTAAACTGAGTGTGCTGCTGGTGTGAATTTCAAAGGGCAAAAGAAGTCTTTTCACTGAGCAGGTCTCGTGTACGCGCACACGCGCGCGCACACACACACACACACACACACACACACGCACACTGGGGAGAGACATACAGAACATAAACTTCCACTACACAGGCTCCTCCCCCCGTCAGTCTATCATGAATGCAGCTGCTAGACTCATCCACCTAACCAACCGTTCAGCTTCTGCAACCCCCCTCTACCGATCCCTGCACTGGCTTCCATTCCCTGCCCCCCTCTGCCGATCCCTCCACTGGCTTCCATTCCCTGCCCCTCCATGTCAATCCCTCCGCTGGCTTTCATTCCCTGCCCCTCCATGTCAATCCCTCCGCTGGCTTTCATTCCCTGCCCCTCCATGTCAATCCCTCCGCTGGCTTTCATTCCCTGCCCCTCCATGTCAATCCCTCCGCTGGCTTTCATTCCCTGCCCCTCCATGTCAATCCCTCCGCTGGCTTTCATTCCCTGCCCCTCCATGTCAATCCCTCCGCTGGCTTTCATTCCCTGCCCCTCCATGTCAATCCCTCCGCTGGCTTTCATTCCCTGCCCCTCCATGTCAATCCCTCCGCTGGCTTTCATTCCCTGCCCCTCCATGTCAATCCCTCCGCTGGCTTTCATTCCCTGCCCCTCCATGTCAATCCCTCCGCTGGCTTTCATTCCCTGCCCCTCCATGTCAATCCCTCCGCTGGCTTTCATTCCCTGCCCCTCCATGTCAATCCCTCCGCTGGCTTTCATTCCCTGCCCCTCCATGTCAATCCCTCCGCTGGCTTTCATTCCCTGCCCCTCCATGTCAATCCCTCCGCTGGCTTTCATTCCCTGCCCCTCCATGTCAATCCCTCCGCTGGCTTTCATTCCCTGCCCCTCCATGTCAATCCCTCCGCTGGCTTTCATTCCCTGCCCCTCCATGTCAATCCCTCCGCTGGCTTTCATTCCCTGCCCCTCCATGTCAATCCCTCCGCTGGCTTTCATTCCCTGCCCCTCCATGTCAATCCCTCCGCTGGCTTTCATTCCCTGCCCCTCCATGTCAATCCCTCCGCTGGCTTTCATTCCCTGCCCCTCCATGTCAATCCCTCCGCTGGCTTTCATTCCCTGCCCCTCCATGTCAATCCCTCCGCTGGCTTTCATTCCCTGCCCCTCCATGTCAATCCCTCCGCTGGCTTTCATTCCCTGCCCCTCCATGTCAATCCCTCCGCTGGCTTTCATTCCCTGCCCCTCCATGTCAATCCCTCCGCTGGCTTTCATTCCCTGCCCCTCCATGTCAATCCCTCCGCTGGCTTTCATTCCCTGCCCCTCCATGTCAATCCCTCCGCTGGCTTTCATTCCCTGCCCCTCCATGTCAATCCCTCCGCTGGCTTTCATTCCCTGCCCCTCCATGTCAATCCCTCCGCTGGCTTTCATTCCCTGCCCCTCCATGTCAATCCCTCCGCTGGCTTTCATTCCCTGCCCCTCCATGTCAATCCCTCCGCTGGCTTTCATTCCCTGCCCCTCCATGTCAATCCCTCCGCTGGCTTTCATTCCCTGCCCCTCCATGTCAATCCCTCCGCTGGCTTTCATTCCCTGCCCCTCCATGTCAATCCCTCCGCTGGCTTTCATTCCCTGCCCCTCCATGTCAATCCCTCCGCTGGCTTTCATTCCCTGCCCCTCCATGTCAATCCCTCCGCTGGCTTTCATTCCCTGCCCCTCCATGTCAATCCCTCCGCTGGCTTTCATTCCCTGCCCCTCCATGTCAATCCCTCCGCTGGCTTTCATTCCCTGCCCCTCCATGTCAATCCCTCCGCTGGCTTCCATTCCCTGCCCCTCCATGTCAATCCGTCCTCTGGCTTCCAATAGCCCAAAGGATCAAATTCAAAATATTAACAACCACTTACAAAGCCCTCCACAACTCCGCCCCCGGCTATATCTCCAACCTTGTCTCAAAGTATCACCCTAAACGTCCCCTCCGCTCTTCCCACGACATCTTGCTTCCCAGCTCCCTCATCAACTCCTCCCATGCTCGCCTCCAGGACTTCACTAGAGTATCTCCCATCCTCTGGAATGCTTTACCCCAACCTGTCCGTCTATCTCCCACCTTGATTGCCTTTAGGCGTACCCTGAAAACTCATCTCTTCAGGGAAGCCGATCCCACCTCAACCTAACCACTCAACCATCACTTTCTCAAACAATTCATCCACACACAGCTCCCTCCTCATGTATCACTGACCCCTCCCCTTTTAGATTGTAAGCCCTCGGGGGCGGGGCCCTCCTCACCATCTTGTCTTGAATTGTATTGCAATTGTAATGTCTTCCTTATATTGTAAAGAGCTGCGCAAACTGTTGGCGCTCTATAAACCCTGTGTAATAATAATAAACTGCTCACCGTCTGGAACTGGATGGTCTCCTCCTTGTTTGCCAGCTCCAAGGTGAAAAACGATTTGTTATGAGACATGTTAGCAATGTCCAGCCACCTGCAGACAAGACAACGGGAGACCCCATCAGATCTGAGAATTGTTTAGAATGGTAAAGGGGGGTTAGTAATGGGACCGCATAAGGGACTATTATCCCTCACTGTATACAATGTATATATTTTACAGACAGAATTACAAAACAAGAAATCTCAGTTATAAAAAAAGAAGAAATTTGGGAATATGTATTTTATCAAACTGACACATTCCAAAATGCAATTTGGAAAATAAAAATAATCAATGCAGACATGAAAGAAGGCAACTCAGTGTTTCCAATCACTCAGTCTGATCATCTGTGGGTCTGGGCATCTAAATTTAGGTTCTGGTTTCACCTTAGTGCCTCATTCAATGACCTGCTGTACTGTCAGAACCAGTGTGACCCTCACTGCTACAATTAACCCTTGCAGAATGATCATGCAAACTGTACGGCCAAAATGTGTGGACACCGGACCGTCACACCTGCATGAGCTTGATGAACATCCCATTCCAGAACTATGGCCATTCATTTTGAAGCTGATCAACCCCCCTCCCCCCGGCTATTAATTTTGAACATGGTCCCCACATGGTCATTAATATGGAGTTAGCCCCTCTTTGCAACAATACCAGCCCCCATTCTTCTAGGAAGGCTTTCCAAAATAGCATTTGTGAGGTCAGGTGCTGATGTTGGATGAGAAGACCCGGCTCACAATCAGCGTTTCAATTCATCCCAAAGGTGTTCAGTGGTGCTGTGGTCAGGCCTCTGATAAGACACTTGCGTTCCTCCAGACCTAACTGGGTAAACCATGTCTTTATGGAGCTGACTTCATCCCATTCAAAAACTATGGCCAAATATGGAGATGGACACCATGGCCATTAATATGGAGATGGTCTCCCGTGGCCATTAATATGGAGATGGTCCCCCGTGGCCATTAATATGGAGATGGTCTCCCGTGGCCATTAATATGGATATGGTCCCCCGTGGCCAGTAATATGGAGATTGTCTCCCGTGGCCAGTAATATGGAGATGGTCCTCCATGGCCATTCATTTTAAAGCTGGTCCACCATGGCCATTAACATGGAGATGGCTCCCCAAGCCATTCAATTTGAACATGGTCCCCCATGGCCATTAATCTGGAGATGGTTTCCATGTGATCATTAATATAGAGTTGGCAAATAATATGGAGTTAGTCCCTCTTTGCAACTATACCAGCCCCAATTCTTCTAGGAAGGCTTTCCAAAAGAGTATTTGTGAGGTCAGGTACTGGTGTTGAATGAGAAGACCCGGCTCACAATCAGCATTCCAATTCATCCCAAAAGTGTTCAGGAGGTTTGAGGTCAGGGCTCTGTGCAGGACACTCGAGTTCCTCCACCAGACTGGTCACACCATGTCTTTATGGATGTGGCTTTGTACACAGGTTACAGTCATGGTGGAACAGAAAAGGGTCTTCACCAAACTGTGTCTTTGTATTCTATAGGAGGCTCTGTGCTAGTTGATTTTATGCACCTGGTTCTGGAATGAGAGGTCCAACAAGTTCATACAGGTGCGATGGTCAGGTGCATAGCAAGCGTGAAGACTCACCGGAATAAAACAGGTGGGCGGCCATTTTTGTGTCTCACGAAGATCCCAGTCAGACAGGCCCCGATAGAGAGGTCGGTACCTTGACTGTCCTAGAAACAAGAAGTTAAAATATTGTCACAACAACCACAACTGATTTACAATCACAAAGTTATTCATTATAAACTTAGGATGGCGTGTCTGTGTTCTTGACCATCCTGGATGGATTGGGTGACATCTTTTTAAGTATATAGAGGCCATTTTTTTTTGTTAGTTTTGGATATAGTAGGTAATGATTAAAACCTCTGCTGGTTTATATCTGCTGTCTGTGTTCCATTGGGGAAAATGCCTTCCACTTCCTGTCCCAGAAACACAACAGGAAGTAAGAGGAAATCTTCCAAAGTGAGGGGAACTGCTGTCCTATGAACAAGTGTACCCATTGGAAGGTTTTCCTTGCCTCTTGTTCCAATTTTGGAATTCCCCTTACGTTCCATCCCGGTGACAATGGTTAGCAGTACCAACAGAGGGGGGGAACCAGCTCCCCCTCCAGCTTCACGGAAGGTCTAACCTTCCACCGCTCTATCAAAAAAAAAAAAACACGTTTTGCATAGAGATGTATTTGAAGTTCTCTGCAGCTGAGGCAAATCCCCTACAATCAACAGATGTCCCACAATGCAACATGCTGGCCCTATTAATGGCTGCACAGGGGTTAGAAGGTGTGGCCAAGTACCAAGCCCCTCCCCCTCTGTACATCTTCCTGCTAATCAGATATGCACCAGCATGAAAGCTTTTCTTTGTACATCACCATATCATCATGAGGCACAACATTTCAGGATTTCCTGGATTATTGTATTAATGGTGCCAGCTCTGCACGCTCTCACTTTGTACCGCACTGCAGAAGATGTTGGTGCCACACAGGAATCAATAGGTATATTAACCTCGGTGTGTCATACAACTGTACAGAGGAAAATCAATTGTTCTGAGTGCAGCCTAAATCCTTCATACAAGAGGTGCTCCGTTCCTGCATGTCACTATACGTCCCCGAACTGTCCTATGGAGGGTCACTCTACTGCACTGATCAGCAAATGATTATTGAGGGAATTCTCCTGGAAGTGTTATTCTGGAGGGATCTATAAAAAAAAGAATGGCGCACCACCAATCAGAAATCCCTCCGCTGCTATAAAGCTCATCTAACAAAATATGTGAAATGATGACAGAGATCAAAGAGTAAATCTCCCATTTATAGCGGCATCAAAACTCCGCACATCCCCAAACCTCAAAGAGCAGATCGGAGAGATCCAAATTCCTCCCGGTACCTGGAAAAGGATATTTTGGGGTTGTAGTGCAATGAAAGTCATAATCATACCCGATAAAGACTTGTTATTGCACAGCAGCCTAATGTATGGAAGACTAAAGTAGACAAAAACCCAAATCAATAAACTCTTTTATAAGCTTTATGCACTATATACATATATGTATTCAAGTTACACACACTATATAAATAAATACATTATATACACACACACACACACACACACACACATGTATGCTAGGGATGCGCAGAAACATATCGGCCGAAAATGGCACTTTTGTCATAGTGCCGAAAGTGCCATTTTCTTGCCGATACAGCGGCGCATTCCCTGATTTCTCTCCTCCCCGCTGGGCGCTGCTCCATGTTCCAGCCGAGAGGAGAGAAACTGTGATAGCCGGCCGAGCGCTGCGGGAGGAGAGCACAGTGAGCGGCCGGCATCTCCTCCCACACCGCTCAGCCGCCTATCACACGGTCCGGCAGAGCGGTGTGGGGGCGGAGGCAGCCCACGCTGTCACAGGAGGCTGGGCTTTCCTCCCTACACCGCTCGCTCAGCCTCCTGTGACAGCGTGTCAGAGAGGAGAGCGGGTACAAGCAGTCGGTGATCAGTGATTGCTGAGTGTTTGTAGATAATTGAGGACATGGTATGGTTACTATATCCTCAATTATGAATGAATGGGAAGTGATCTACATCACTTCCTGTTCATTCATAGTTGTAGTTATAGTAAACATACCATGTCCTCATGTTATGCATGAACAGGAACACTCATAGAGGATTCCTAGTCATTGATAACAGGTGATACAGAAAAAAAGATTGAGGACTTTGTGTCCTCAATCTCTTTTTCTATTTTAAAAGGGAAATATCAGGGGTCTGTTTAGACTCCTAATATTTCCCCGAAGCCCCTAAAAGTAAAGTAGCAAATAATTAATAAATAAAAATAAAAAGTTTATATAAAAATAAAATATTTAAAATTTAAAAAAAAATAACATTTTTGGTTTCGGTCTGACAATTTTTTTTTATTTCGATTTCGTTTCGGTTTTAAAATTTCCATTTTGGTGCACCTCTAATATATACACATACACACACACACACACACACACACTATATTATTACAGTATATTACTACATTAAATCGACAGTAAATATTCAAAATTACCGTTTCTAAAGGCTGAGACAAAACCGTTACAAAGTTTCCTCTTCCACAATTTACCTTGGCGGGGTAAGTTTCCTCTCCATAATTTTCGAGGCGCTCGATCTCCTGCATGTACAACATCTCCGCCTCGGGGGGAGACAGACCCCTGCCGATAACACAAAGATACACAGTGACCTTCATATTCCATCACACGGGGAAGAATATTTCATAAACTAGACAAATTACACTAACAGGGGAGTGTAGATACCAGAATTTAAATGGTGCTACATCCCAAATATTGTATTTGTATTTAACAACCAAAAATGTGTAAAAGGGATTTTTTATTTTGTAGCACCTAAAAAAAAAGGGTCAAAATAAAATTTATTTAATATTTTTATATATTTAATAAAACACTCTGGGGGGAATTTATCAATTCAGCTGCTCCAGATTTTGTCTGCTCCAGTTTTGATAAATTCTCCTCTTTGAATCTTATTGATCAGACATGGTGAAGCGCCCTTTGTATGGAGTATATATAATACAATACATGTACATACAGTATATATACACGGTATATATATTTTTTATTTGAGTAATAGTGTCTCTGGGCTTTGAAAGTCGGAGGTCATTGGGAACGTACCGCAACTTTTGGTGAAGCAGGGCCACATTTTGTGTTGCCTCCTCCAGGGTCTTCTCGTCCTGTATCCATCCCTGAAAAGGAGAGGTGACATATTATACATCAATACTGACTTTCTGTAACAGTGAGTAACACCGATCATCACCCAGAAATGAGAAACCTAACATACTAAACGCGTCAACTTAATAGCTGCTGCGGTCATAAAACGGACCGTCAGACACATGTTCACAGAGAGATACAAAGTAACATTGTATCATTATAAGTTCTGTTTTATTCATCTGCAGATCAAAGAGAAGAACGTCCATCTACAAATATCAGTTAAAAGAAGAACTATGGGATTAAGTCTTTCCCCCATAGTTCTCCTTAGGGTAACGGGAGGACACAAACTAGCGTCCTCCCGTCACCCTAAGCTCAGTATATAGGGAGCTACAGCTCGCGGTATACTGAGACGCCGCA
>NW_017306926.1:175807-178866 GCF_000935625.1 Nanorana parkeri | reverse complement strand
AAGAAACCTGGCAATTAAAAAATAAATTATTATTTTTTTCCTATTTACCCCGTTATTAACCTTTGTTCACCCTAATTAACTCCTTCTTGCCCATGGCTATTACTATTCTGCTGATTTTCTTTTTATTTCTATTTTGTAATCATTAATATTTTAAACTCATTTGTATTCCAGTCAGTGGGGAACATGAGCTTTGCTGATCAGAGAGCTCTAGCTCTGACTAAGCAGAGGACATGTCAGACCTCTGCAGTGAGACCACTGCTTCCACAATGCAGCACGTTGGCGAGGGACGATTTTTACTCAGGCCGTGGCTATTTTTTTTTTAAAGAAACCCAAATGTAATTCTTTGCATAGCTTTGGTTTTGATGAGGAACGGGATTAGCTGATTAAGGGCTTGTTCACACCAAATGCAGACCAGATCTGCATGAGTTTCTGCACACGCAGTGCAGTGGGTTGTGCTGCGTTTTTTGTCGCGTTTTTGCTGCGTTCCGGGCATTTTTTTAAAAAAGTTTAAAATGGGCTTTCATTGAGTTCCAGAGCGCTCGCATGCATTTTTTATGCGTTTGCATGCGCTCCAGAGCAGGTAAAATAGGGCTTGCTGCAGTTTTTTTTTTAACCTGCTCTGGAACTGAACGCTGCGGTGTGAACTACACCCCAAAATACCATTGGAATGCATTGGACGCAGTTTTGATCCGGTCTGTAACTGCTCCTGGAATGCGCTTGGTGTGAACGAGGCATGAAACTAAAAGTTCAGTTTGGCTTTAAATAAATCTTTTCAAATTTCAGATTAAACAACTAAGGAGTACGAGAACGCATTGATATTGAATAGTTCCCCAAAAAAGGGGTATTGTGCCCCAAATAACTGCTCTTTCCTTTACTTAGTCAATGGCCACAGACATATACAGGCAGAGATTCCGCCCCTCGGGTCTGCGCCTGGGAATAAGTCGGCTGTCTCCTCTATAGACAGCGGAGAGGAATTCTCATCTTTATGTTAATTTTATTGATCGGATTTATTTAGTTTGGGATTTTCCCAACAGATCGGCTTTGTTTGCCTTTCCCTTATCTCGCCAGGCAGCGCTGTTTGCTCTTGGCGGCTTAACAAGTAACCCGTCTATAGGACGGCGATCTGTACAGTCCGCAGGGCAGACGGAGAGCCCGTTGCGGTGCAATACAGTGGAAACAAAACAAACAAGGCCGGGGCATGGCGGTTTTCCTTATTCTGTACGGCACACGGATGGGTTAAGGGCGACGGCTCTTACCACAGGAAACAGAGCGTATCGCTGCAGGAAATCCTGCGATTCATACTGGTCATAGTCTCCAAAATCAGCTGGAAAAGACAAAAAAAAAAAGGGATAAGTCACCAATCAGCAGAGGGAGGGGAAAGCGTGGAAAGTGCTCAGGGTGTTATTCACACAGGTCATATCTCTACATGTTTCCATCTCCACCCTGCAAAGCCAAATCCGCCGGCGCAGGCCCAAGGGAGATGGGGCCGTGGTGCACCTGGGGCGTATCTACTAAACGCAGATACATTTTTATTATAATACAGGGTTTATAGAGCGCCAACAGTTTGCGTAGCGCTTTACAATATAAGGAAGACATTACAGTCACAATACAATTCAAGACAAGATGGTAAGGGGGGCCCTGACCCTGGGGGCTTACAATCTAAAAAGGGAGGGGGAAGTGATACACGAGGAGGGAGCTGTGTGGGGATGAATTGTTTGAGAATACTCTGCGATACAGAATCTCTCCTAAACTGTCCGCACCACCAACAATACAATCATACAATGGAGAAACTTTGTCTACAGTCCCGATATTTCCTGCAGAGATTTCCCAGCGGGCCCGAAAACCCTGAAAAGGACATGAAATTCTCTACACACACACCTGGACAATTTCAGAGTGACGAACTCACGTCTATGGGCACCAAAGCATTCACCTGTACACATTTCTGGGCAAACCCAAAGAAAGGACAGACTTAGGATCTGGCCTGCACATCCCACTGCCCCCCAAAAGTCTACGGCCACCTTAAAGGAATTTCTTTTTACTTTGCCCATTTAGGGCAAAAACAGGTTCTCTTGATAGCTCAACCCCTGCCACCGCCCCACCGACTGATTCCTACCCTTCCCACTCTCCCCTGCCGTTCTGTCCATTTGTCAGACATGGGAGCCCAGACCTTTAGTAAGCATCGTGTCACTTGTGTGGGGGAGATACACACAGTTATTCACCGTCTCAATGATTGGGCGTGGCAACGGCCCACATACCGCACCAGCCAGGTCGTTCTGGGGGCTCCGATAGACGAATGGAGTGGTGAAACTTAATGAAAAACTCCAGGTAACATTTGTACTGACCCTTGCTGTCGGGCTACTCTCGCACTGTAAGGCTGGGTTCACACTTGGGCGTTCGTAATATGCGCGTTTGACGTGCGTTTCGACCGCGATTTGCGGTCAACAAAGCGCGGGTTTACGAATTCTATCAGAATGTATCCTAATGGATACGCACGGAAAAACGCCCCCAAAAGAAGCTCCTTTACTAGTTTGGGTACTCACGCAGCTGGGCGGATCCCAGCACAATTGTCGGGATCCGCTTCAGCGTCTCAGTATACCGGCTACAGCTCGCGGTATACTGAGCCTAGGGTGACGGGGGGACGCTAGTTTGTGTCCTCCCGTTACCCTAAGGAGAACTATGGGGAGAAGCCTTAACCCCATATAGTTCTCCTTTAATGGGATTCCACTGCTTGAGCATTTTACAGCGCTTCGATCAGCCCAGGTGTGAACCAGCACTGAGGGTTAAATGCTTGTATTTGCCTAGGTTCAGAAATACCAAAAGATATACGCTCCCTCCAGCCTGTCTCCTCTTCTGCAGCAGTGATCAAATGTCCCTCAACGTCCTCGTGTCCTATACACTATGTATAGAATGTGATATTCGGAGACCTTAGGCCACTGCAGCGGAGGTGGGGGAGAGGCGGAGGGATCTGGTCTAAGAGCAAAGGGGCTCCACGGATCCGGTGAATATAATTTTTTAACCTAGACGAAAACAAGCACTTAACCCTTGCAGGGGGGGGGGGG
>NW_017306926.1:173841-175215 GCF_000935625.1 Nanorana parkeri | reverse complement strand
CTCTGCAAAGGTTAATAAAAATTTGAACCTGGGAGTTCTGCTTTATATACGTGGAGCGCTATTAAGACAAGCTATCACTTTACTCGTTTGCTGTATTGTACCTGTGTTCTCACTGTAGGACATGTGCTAGGACTACAGAACACCCCCCTCATGGTCAAACTATTAGAAGCGATGTTCAAAATCTGAAGCGTCTCTTATTGAGCTGTTTATTCCCACCGAAGTCTAGCAGTCCTTTGGCAGAGATGCTATTGACATTTAATGGTATAAAGATGACCACTAGAGGGAGCCTGTACATATCTCTATATGAAATACAAATGATGGGACAGAAAGCAAGCGAGAATGAGAAAGCTGCATCAGAGATTACAATTATTTTCGGGTCAATGTAGTTACTGAGAACACACACCGCTGGATATGTTTACTTAGAGAACGAGCCACAACCGTGACTCACCTTGCACAGCCAGACCAGCCAGCTGAATGGCCTGCTCCAGAGCACAGGGGATCTTCCCCTCCAAGATATCCTTCTTCAGCTGCAGGTAATACTGGTATCTGCCGGGAACAGAAGAACACGTGAAGGATACAATGTATCACACAGAATGTTTCCAGAACAGAATCAAGAAATAGGATCAAATCTATTAACACGGAACTATGGGGGCCGCTGACTGAATGTTCGGGGGTTCAGGTCATCCTCATCCTTCCCGACACAAAGCCCTACGGCCTCCCCGCACTTCCATCAACCGAGACGCACGGATATTCTTATATTGAACCGAGAAGAAGAACATTTTCATTGTAAGTCTGGACACGAGAAGAGTCTGGCTGACTGAAAACATTTATCTGACCTTTAACCTCAAGCGCATGTTCCAGAGACATCTGATGTGCTCTGGTTTCAGCGCGCCAGACACAACAGAAACTGCAGAGGTCGGATCAGAACACAAATACCGGGCTGGAGGAATCCCAGCTGACGCACAACATGCGATTCCTGGCAGCTAGGCAACGCCAGGACCCAAACAAGAGAAATATTCGGATGGAGCCGCGTGGACTTTGAAAACAGTATTTTGACAGTATTTTTGAAAAAGTGATTCCTGGATTCTTCTTGCATTAAACTTTAATGATTTTCAGCCAATTTTATTTGTGTTTTTTTTTACAATTTTAATACACACACGAAAGTCTTTATAGAATAAGGTGAAAAGGATGGAGCCATTCATGATAGTATAAACTAAGCTTCAGCTACTGAGCTCTGTAAACACCTCTTTTTTATTATTGAAGAGTAAAGCAGCTAAGGGGGGCGGGGGGTTGTGAATGGTTTTTAAAACAGAAATAAAGAAAAAAAAGTAAAATCAGAAAAATATTAGTTAAAGGAGAACTATGAGGGGGGGG
>NW_017306926.1:172866-173716 GCF_000935625.1 Nanorana parkeri | reverse complement strand
CCCGGCACAATTGTCGGGATCCGCTTCAGCTGCGGCGTCTCAGTATACCGCGAGCTACAGCTCCCTATATACTGAGCCTAGGGTGACGGGAGGACGCTAATTTGTGTCATCCTGTTACCCTAAGGAGAACTATGGGGAAAAGACTTAACCCCATAGTTCTCCTTAGGGTAACTGGAGACGCCGCAGCCGGAGGTGTGACAGTCTCATTGTCACAGGTCGGCTAGAACTACAAGGTGAGTGAAAAGCACCCCCCCCTCATAGTTCTCCTTTAAGGAAAAGAATGAATTAAAGCCTTAAATAACTCCTGGAGATTCTGTAAGCTTTAATTCCTTCTTTTCCTTCAATTTTTTTTTTTAATTTTGTAATTTTAAAGTGACACTAAACTCCGGAGTTAAACTTTGTTAATTGTTCAAGAACCTGAACAATTAACAATGTATCTTATTTGTGTGTCACTCGGCTGCAGATCCTCCAATCATCTCTGACACTGTCCTTCCTTCTGGAGGGGGGCTATGTCTGTTCCCCATGGTCACTGTGTGTTGTAAAGTAGTCACCGCTCCAAGCTCCGCCCCCCGGGATGGACTACAATCTCATGTTAAGTTTACTGATTTGTATTGAAATTATAGTCCATCCCGGGGGGCGAGCTTGGAGCGGTGACTACTTTACAACACACACAGGGACCATGGGGATCTCAACAGTATTGTCGGGATCCGTCCTGGTTGTGGCGCTCTAAGCATATAGCGGGCAATAGCCGAGTTTTGGGTCACCGGAGGACGTTAGTATATGTCCTCCTGTGACCCTGAAGAGAACTATTGGGAAAAAAAGGTTGCCCCATAGTTCTCCTTTAAGATAA
>NW_017306926.1:165623-172853 GCF_000935625.1 Nanorana parkeri | reverse complement strand
GCTGTACGGAGGGGAGGGGGGAGCTGTACAGAGGGGGGATCTGAATGGGGTTAGGAACGGTCAGTTTTCATTGAACATAAGGAAGGTGTCGCAGTCTCGCCCTCACCTGGTGATCTCCTGCTGCAGCTGGGACACAGACGGCACATAGTACACCACTCCGAAATACACGGTCGGCTCCACGGCGTATTTATCGAGCTGTTTCTTCAGCGGTTTCTCCAGATCCACCCAGCGCTGCTGGTTCTGCTTGTTGAGGTACCAGAGGCTGAAGTACGTCACCTGAGGACAGGAAGCAGAGAGACGATCAGTACTCCGATATTGTCACATAACACCGAAACTATCCGCTACAACCGCTCATACACACAGGAAGCTGATGCCAATGTCGCCTCGCGGGGTGACCCCATGAGATGAAAGTAGATGTAAACATGTTGTTTGCTCTGTGTACTTAAGAACTGCAATCATTTCCTTTCCTGCTTACACTCTTTTTCCCTGTCTCGGTGCTGCTGATCTCTTCCAGACATTTCCCGCCTACATTTGCTTCACGTCATTGCTCTGGACCGCATTCTAATAGAACATATCTGAGCAATGTGTGCCGGCACTGCCAATTGTAGTGTCTACTGGAACAGAATGTCATGGGGGTGACAACACAGGAGAACAATTGGCAGACAGGCACAGAGCGTTGCCACCCTCTAACAGGAAGTGCCTGAACAAGGACGGAGCATTGTCACCCTCTAACAGGAAGTGCCTGAACAAGGACCTTCATGGTGGGGTCACCAGGGACTGCAGATCTAAGAAGAGTGAATACAATTGACACTGTAAATAATATCAGATTTCAGAATACTTTATTTCCTTCTTTTTTTGTCTCAGCGCCTCACGAGAGATCCCTGCTAGAGGTGCAGCTGGTTCCGATATGAACATTTAACGATCAATGAATGTCTTTCTGATAATCGCGGAATGCTGGGAAACAAAACCCCCGAGCACACGACGCACAGACCTCTGACAGGAGATTCTCCTACATATTCCTCTGCTGCACATAGCAGTTAATGAGTTTATATTATACAGTAACAATGGCAGTTCATGGAAGGGTCAGCTGATCCCGTACACACAGCGACCTCCCGAGTCACACCACCTGCCCCCTCTGCTCCTCCGTATCTCACATACAGAGTATTCCTGCTCAACGTGCTGAGACTTGTCTGCTTCAGAGACTCGGAAAAACATTTCCATCCGTCTCCAGCCAAGAGCTCCCGTCCTCCTATTCCTCTATACACGGGGAATTCACTGCACTATGACGCGGCCTCTACTGCCACACGGCCTCTACTGCAACACAAAGCTCTACTGCCACACGGCGCGGCCTCTACTGCGACACAACGCTCTACTGCGACATGGTCTCTACTGCAACATGGTGCAGCCTCTACTACGACACAACGCTCTACTGCAACACGGTGCGGCCTCTACTGCGACACAACGCTCTACTGCGACATGGTCTCTACTGCAACACGGCGCGGCCTCTACTGCAACACAACGCTCTACTGCAACACGGTGCGTCCTCTACTGCGACACAATGCTCTACTGCGACACGGTGCGTCCTCTACTGCGACACAATGCTCTACTGCGACATGGTCTCTACTGCAACATGGTGCAGCCTCTACTGCCACACAACGCTCTACTGCAACACGGTGCGGCCTCTACTGCGACACAACGCTCTACTGCGACATGGTCTCTACTGCAACACGGCACGGCCTCTACTGCAACACAACGCTCTACTGCAACACGGTGCGGCCTCTACTGCGACACAATGCTCTACTGCGACATGGTCTCTACTGCAACATGGTGCAGCCTCTACTGCCACACAACGCTCTACTGCAACACGGCGCTGCCACTACTGCAACACAACGCTCTACTGCAACACGGCGCTGCCTCTACTGCGACACAACGCTCTACTGCGACACAACGCTATACTGCAACACGGTGCGGCCTCTACTGCAACACAATGCTCTACTGCGACATGGTCTCTACTGCAACACGGCGCTGCCTCTACTGCCACACAGCCTCTACCGCGACACAACGCTCTACCGTGACAGAGCACGGCCTGTACTGCGACATGGCGCTGCCTTTACTACAACACAACGCTCTACTGCGACACAACGCTCTACTGCGACACAACGCTCTACTGCGACACAACGCTCTACTGCGACACGGCGCGGCCTCTACTGCAACATGGGCTCTACTTTGACACAACGCTTTACTGCGACACAGCACAGCCTCTGCTATGACACACAGCAGTTACCTATCTCTACTGTAAGCCCCAACTGGATAATATTTATTTCCGCAGAAAACATTAAAATTTTGCTTTATGTAAATGACTTATTTTTTAACCCCCCATTCAATGCTGCTGATCACCTGCAGCCTCTTTTAGCCACTTGCCGTCTATATGCACTCGCCACATTGTCAGCTGCACGCCATTGATCTGGAACAGCTTCATAAGAAATGACAGCTGTGCACTATGCCTGAGCGATGGCCGCATGTAGTCCCCCACCAGGGGAGCATGTGACAAGTGACAACGCAGGAGCACAGCTGCAAGATTGTCACCTTATAAGAGGAAGTGCCTGAACAAGGACCCTCGTGGCAGGATCACCCGGGATTATTTTAATGAAAGCTGCAGATTTTAAAAGGACTGAAAACACCTTCGGAAATGAGCACGTTGAAGTTTCTGTGAGAGTGCAGTGATCGGATTTAGATCTCGATGGGAATACGCGTCTGTACGCCGCCCTACGCTCACCCCAAGTGCAGGTCCATACGGGTGCGGGTGTCCTGGCTCGGACGCAGACAGGATCCATCCTGTCAGAGTACGCGTATGGACACCCGCACGGACGTGCAGGGCGGGTGAGCATAGGGCGGCGTACGGCCGCGTAGTCCCATAGAGAAGGACGGGGACTGCGTACTAATCACACGCAGCACCTGTCCTTCCCGGGAGCTGCCCCGATACGGCCGTGCGCGCAGCACGGAGCTGTACATGCCGGCCGATTCGTGCGTATAGTACCATATGCAAATAAATAGCTGCGTATGGAGCCGTATATTTGCGTTGCGTAAAAATGCGCAAAAACAGAATGGAACCGAGATGCGTCCAGGCAGCGTATTTGCGTGCATATACGCACGTACAGTTCATTAACATTTCCATTACGAATGATGCATTGTGGGATTGAAAATAGTGCACGCATATAAGCTCGTATATACGCTCATGTACGCGTATATTCGCAATATACAATGTTGCACTTGCGTCGTGTGTGAATGAAGCCTTAGTCTACGTAAACCAGCACGCCGCTTGGCACTCTCTCTCCGCGCTCAGGGAATTGCACACACTCTACGCGGGCTTCACCGTTTCATTTATAAACGCTGCGCTGTTCTTTTCCTGCAGCCGCCCCCGCACCGCTCCGGCGTACACCCGGCGTAGGCTCCTTCGATGACACAGGCGTGCAGGAATGATGTGAAGACGCATTTAGCCGCTCTTGCATCAGGTCCGGCATGCGAATCTGCTGCCCAGCTACGTTAGTCATCAACCACCAGGGGCAATGAGTCACATAAGCCCACGTTGGCCGGGCCAAAGCAGCGGGCCCCAGGAATAGCAGCTCTCGGTATGCCCGCCTTCCCCTCTTGGGTGGAGGACAATAGTCCCATTGTGACGTCACAACCAGAAGAGCCACCACAATACTACGGCAAAGAATTTTGCTTAGGACTACGCGGCTTTCCAGCTGGCAGCGGTCCAGGGCGCCCAGCTCGCTCACCGCCCAGGAATGTGTGTTGCACAATAAAGCTCCCCGCATACCAGTCATTTCTTTCTTTCTGCAACTTGCTGAGTAGGTGGCCCGGGTCTGTTTGTCAGCCACGGCTGCTGCGAAAACAGAGAGGCGGCTGTCAAACACGTCAGGTACTCAGGGACTGTATCAGCAGAGACACCTATTGTGGATGAATTCCTGAGCCGGTCTCCGGAATTTCAGACTTTGCATTTATCTGAAGAGTTTCAGTGAAACCAGCGAGTCATAAATGCAGATAGTAAGAGAGGATCCTGCTACTGGCGGCGGAGATACTCACTACTGCTGCAGAGTGCTGCCAGCAACTAACACAACGCAGGAACGATGGACTTATTCTCAGCCAGGGTCCCCCAAAACGTTAGGATTCCTCCAGAGGTTGCTATGGGTTCCCCAACCAACAACCAATCTCTGGCTCTCAGATAAGTAACCACTGATGCCAATTCACTTTTTGTCTATCTGTAAGGGGAGCATTGTTCCCACTTACCACCAGTGTAATAGGGCCCTTCCCCCACTGACCACTAGTATAAGGTGGCTCTCCTCCAATGGACAACCGATATAAGGTGGCCCTTCTCCAATGGACATCCAGTGTAAGGGGGTCCTTCTTCAATAGAAAACCAATGTAAGGGGGCCCTTTTCCAATAGACAACCAATGTAAGGGGGTGATTCTCCATTGGCTACCAATGTAATGTGGCCCTACTCCAATGGAAAATCTATGTAAGGAGGTCCTTCTCCAATAGACAACCGATGTAATGAGGTCCATCTTCCACTGACCACCAGTAAAAGGTGGCCCTTCTCCAGTGGACAACCAATGTAAGGTGGCTATTCTCCAGTGGACAACCAATGTAAGGGGGCTCTTCTCCAATGGACAACCAATGTAAGGGGGCTCTTCTCCAGTGGACAACCAATGTAAGGGTTCCCTTCTCCAATGGACAACCAATGTAATTTATTCTCAGCCAGGGTCCCCCAAAACGTTAGGATTCCTCCAGAGGTTGCTATGGGTTCCCCAACCAACAACCAATCTCTGGCTCTCAGATAAGTAACCACTGATGCCAATTCACTTTTTGTCTATCTGTAAGGGGAGCATTGTTCCCACTTACCACCAGTGTAATAGGGCCCTTCCCCCACTGACCACTAGTATAAGGTGGCTCTCCTCCAATGGACAACCGATATAAGGTGGCCCTTCTCCAATGGACATCCAGTGTAAGGGGGTCCTTCTTCAATAGAAAACCAATGTAAGGGGGCCCTTTTCCAATAGACAACCAATGTAAGGGGGTGATTCTCCATTGGCTACCAATGTAATGTGGCCCTACTCCAATGGAAAATCTATGTAAGGAGGTCCTTCTCCAATAGACAACCGATGTAATGAGGTCCATCTTCCACTGACCACCAGTAAAAGGTGGCCCTTCTCCAGTGGACAACCAATGTAAGGTGGCTATTCTCCAGTGGACAACCAATGTAAGGGGGCTCTTCTCCAATGGACAACCAATGTAAGGGGGCTCTTCTCCAGTGGACAACCAATGTAAGGGTTCCCTTCTCCAATGGACAACCAATGTAAGTAAGGGGTCCCTTCTCCAATGGACAACCAATGTAAGGGGGTTCTAATCCAATGGACAACCAATGTAAGTAAGGGGTCCCTTGTCCAATGGACAACCAATGTAAGGGTCCCCTTCTCCAATGGACAACCAATGTAAGTAAGGGGTCCCTTCTCCAATGGACAACCAATGTAAGTAAGGGGTCCCTTCTCCAATGGACAACCAATGTAAGGGGGCTCTTCTCCAATGGACAACCAATGTAAGGGGTTCCCTTCTCCAATAGACAACCAATGTAAGGGTTCCCTTCTCCAATGGACAACCAATGTAAGGGGTTCCCTTCTCCAATAGACAACCAATGTAAGGTGTCCCTTCTCCAATGGACAACCAGTGCAAGGGGGTTCTTCTCCACTGGCTACCAATGTAAGGAGGTCCTTCTCTATGCAGACTGCTTAGTGGAGCGCCAGAGCCCGGTCCCAGCTGCAACCGCTGCAACCCTGGTAGTTCTCATGAAAATGCCAAGTATCTGCACTGGTATCTGAAATGTATCTGTGCATCCCTAATAAGGTCCTCTGAGAGAGTGAAGCCGGACAACAGGAGAGCCGCCTCCCTCCACACACCGCCCATTGTATTATATAGAGATCTACCTAGGGGGAAGGTCATTGCATCATACGGCCGACATCATCAGCGCACTCACCTCTCGAAGTTCCAGCCTCTGCGCCACCGCCTCCAGGCACTCCTGCCCCGAGCTCTCCACCGAGAGGGTGAACTCCACAAACTCATTGTTGAGCAGCTGGATCCGCGCCACCAGGCAACTCTTACTCGACACCGTGTACCTCCGCGTCCGCTTCAACTTCAGCCCGAACGGAAGCGGCATCTTTCCCGAAAGAGCGGGATCAGCTGCGGGTCTTACGAGGTCATCCGGCGGCCATTAAATAAAGGGAGAAGAATCCGCACGCGGAGTACATTCAGGATCCTTAAAAGGAGACACAAAACACAAACCGATCAATAAACAAATAAGGGTAAAAAGCAGTATAAATAAAACACTGATTGCACATAAAGTCATGAGAGCCAAATCAACATAGAGCTCACCATACATGCTGCAATCTGACCGTACAATCAACTTTACATTCATCAACACTATGCTGCATCTAATCAGCCAGGTCCTTGCACTGCATAGACGCATATGAACCAACTGTCCTAGATTCGCCGGGACAGTCCCACATCATGGCCCTCTGTCCCGCTGATGCTGTGTCCTTGGCCATGTCCTGGGATCACATCATCAACCATTTTGAGTTACAACACATGCACAAGAAGTCAAAAGGCCATTCATTGTGGGGATCATCATCAGGGTCATGAGTGGGCCTGGGTGGGACCAACCTGTAGAGTGAACATGATGGCCGTTACCTGCATAGTTAAAGGCTGGGACCGGGCTGGACCAACTCATAGTGGGCATGATATGGGTGCACCCACCCAGATAGTAGGCGGGGCTTACAGTGTCCCTGGATGCAGTTGTTGGTAGATATAAAAGACATTTGCCCCAAAGGGGGGGGGGTTGCCATTCCTTGGGACAGGTCCTCTTTTAAGATCACAGAAGATTTGTGCCCGTGCAAACAAGAACGAGCCGACGTATCACAGCCCCTTCAGCCACTATACTGAGGATGGGGCACCATGCTGGTATAGAAAACAGCAAAAGCTTCTACGGAATCAGATCCACTACAGCAAGGAAAAGGAGGGGTAACCTGGAGATTTAGAACTGAACTCTGGACTAGGGTTGCCACCTTTTTATCAAGCGAAACCCGAACACTCTAGCGACGCTTGGACGTTTTTTTTGGGAGAATGAGTCACGGCTTATTCATATGTAAATATCACAGTCGAGATAATTTCAGCAGGGG
>NW_017306926.1:164482-165479 GCF_000935625.1 Nanorana parkeri | reverse complement strand
GGGGGGGTTGGCAGTAGCCCCTATCTTAATTTTGGTTGCCCCTGTCTGCCTGACATCTTGTGCCCGGGTTTCTGCTGCCATGAAACCCGAACACAGCATTCGAAACCCGAACTGTCCGGATCAATCCTGGACGGGTGGCAACACTACTCTGGACACAAAAACTATAATCCTCAATAGCTGCAAGAATATAAATCAACATTGTGTGCACCAAATAACATGCAGGTAGGTTGGTTGGTTGGTTGGTTGGTTGCTGTGTAAATTGGCCCTTGGGGATGTATATGTGATAGAGACCTTAGAGTGTAAGCTCTTGGAGGACAGGAACCGATGTGAATGTACAGGTGAAACTGGAATAATTAGAATATCGTGCAAAGTTCATTTATTTCACTAATGCAACTTAAAAGGTGAAACTAATATATGAGAGAGACTCATTACATGCAAAGCAAGATAGTTCAAGCCGTGATTTGTCATCATTGTGATGATTATGGCTTACAGCTCATGAAAACCCCGAGAACCCCAAATCCACATCCTCAAAAAAGTAGATTATTCCATGCAATCAATAAAACAAGGATTGTACATAGAACAATATCGGACCTCTGAAAAGTACAAGCATGCATATGTACTCAGTACTTGGTTTGGGCCTCTTTTGCAGCAATTACTGCCATTACTTTTGCACGATATTCTAATTATTCGAGTTTCACCTGTACAATATGTAAAGCGCTGCGTGAATTATAGGCGCTATAGAAATACCTGTAATACACATACATATATATATAAACACTGAGTGGCCAGATTATTATGACCCCCCCCATCAGTACTTGGTTGGGCCGCCTCGTGACTCCACGAGATGATGAAAGGTGATGCGAGGAATCTGACACGGCACTGTTGCCCTTCTGTTGTCTTGTACCAGTCTTGCCCCTCCCCCGTTCTGCCCTAACATTGACTAGTCGCTGACGGCCACAATTCGCACGTTCAGACCCAGATTTTCGGCTGACAGTCC
>NW_017306926.1:163166-164224 GCF_000935625.1 Nanorana parkeri | reverse complement strand
TCTCTCTCTCTATATATATATATATAGAGAGAGAGAGAGAGAGAGAGAGAGAGAGAGAGAGAGAGAGAGAGAGAGAGAGAGAGAGATATATATATACACACACACACACACACACACACACACACACACACACACACACACACACACATATATACACACACACATAGAGCCTGCAGTAGCACGGTCTGTATACAACAGGCAGCACAGACCTAACACACATGTACAGGTCACCTAGTGTCTCTGGAGGGTGACAACGCGCAGTGGAAATTCTTGGCATTCATAACACAGCACCTTGTAGAACTGGAAACACACTCGGCTCCTTTATTTATCACATACGGCTGAAGCCGCACACCGCGCTCCATTCCTCATACATATTTATGACTTCCCACTCCAAAGAGCTGATTATTATTTATCGTCAGCAGGACAGGGACATACTACAGAAGAACGCTGATGGCACCATCTCCAGCACCTGCACACCCCTTATGGGCCAAAGCAACGTCTTTATTTCCACTGAGGGAGCACCCGGGTGACACCATTGGAGGGGTGACACCAAAATGACTGACCGTCATTTTTGTTTCACCCCCCTCTAAAAAGTCGGGCGCTCGGTCATGATCAGTTTCAGGAGAGGGGAGGGGACTGTCCCCTCCTCTCTCTGCTAGCGTCCATCACCAAGATGGCCGCCGGCAGGTACCAGAAGATCGCCCGCGCGTGCGCGATGACGTAACCGCTCCTGGTGTCCTCCAGCCTCGGGACGCCCCTGCTAAGAGGCACAACTAAATGGCGGGGCAAAAAATAAATCTGTATTTCTATATTGAATTTCCATACGTTCTCTCCCGCTCATAATGACCAGATCCATCTAGAGCAGGCCTTCTTAAACTTCCTCCACTCGTGACCCCTTTTTGGCAGAGGACATTTTTCGCGACCCCAGCATCGGACAGTGTGTCTTCCCCCTCCCCTAGCGTTGGTCGGTGTCTCTCTCTGTCTCTCTCCTCTCCCCCCCCCTTAGCTTCAGTCGGTGTCTCTCTCCTCTTCTCTCCACACCAACCCCCCCTCTCAGC
>NW_017306926.1:161308-162775 GCF_000935625.1 Nanorana parkeri | reverse complement strand
CCCCCTCTCAGCGTCGGTCAGTGTCTCTCTCCACTTCCCCCCCAACACCCCCCACATGCGCACGTGCTCAGGAAGGTACCAAGTGCACAGGGGGGGCCTGCGGCCTTAACAACTACACTACACTGCACACTAAACATTAAACGAAAATAAAAAAATCTTGCTTGGAGCCCAGGGATTCAGATCGCAACCCCCCCCTGTTCACATACGGGACCCCATATGGGGTCGCGACCCACACTTTAAGAAGCACTGATCTAGAAGATTGTAAACTTACTTTTTGAAGATGCCCATAGGATGGACTTCCTCAATGCACTGACACCATTTCACTCAGACCTGTGAATACGCCCTTCCTGGTGTCACCACTCTCACAGAGCCGGCCTTCTGAACAACAACTCAGCATCTGAACAATGTAACATTGTCATTGCTTGCTGGAAGCAGTGCATGATGGGATATGTAGCCTTGAGAAATGGTGAAAGCAGCAGGGAAAGAGACGCAAAGCACACTGGGAATCCGGGAAGTTGTTGGAAGTGATGGGGAGACGGAAGGCGGCGCTCACTACATAAAAGGGATTTTTTATCAAGTAAGCTTCGATTGTATTACCGACAACAACTCTATGATACGCCTGCGACGGTTCTCATTCGTCCAGGTCACATGGTATATCTGTAAAAAAAAAAAAGTCAAGGCAACTGGACTTGCTGTATTTTTTTTTGAAGACTTTTTGCTGGTCATACGACTAACTCAAAAGCTAGTTGGATGGCCAGCAAAACGTCTTCAAAGATACAGCAAGTCCAGTTGCCTTGGTTTATTTTTTACAGATGACTCCAGTGTGAATTCCTATTACAATGCTGATGTTACGACAGGAGAGGATCTGCCGGGACTTTACAACTCCTTTAATAAAAAGAGATGGAAATTCTTATTTGCATTGAAAGGCCGGAAACACCGAGCGTGGTCAGTTTGGAAACAATATAACTGTATAGATTATGGTGAGAAGGGACGAATTCATTCAATTCTATTTACATAGTTACATAGTATTTGAGGTTGAATAAAGACACAGATCCATCAAGTTCAACCTTTGTGTGTCTGTATGTGATTGTGCATGTGTGTGTGTGTGTGTGTATATGAATCACTGTGTGGTCTAGTTTTTAGGCTGGGTTCACACCTAGGCAGTGGCGTCACAAGGGGGGTGCGGCCCGCACCCGGGTGACACCATTGGAGGGGTGACACCAAAATGACTTACAGTCATTTTGGTGTCACCCCCCTCTGAAAAGTCGGGCACTCGGTCATGGACCGAACGCCCGACAGTATCAGGAGAAAGGAGGGGACCCGGCGGCATACCTCATCCCGCCAGGTGGCTGTCTCCTCCTCTCTCTGCCGGCGTCCATCACCAAGATGGCCGCCGGCAGGTATCAGAATACTGCCGCGCGTGCGCGATGACGTCTCGGCGGGGTGACACTCGGACACCGCTCCGGG
>NW_017306926.1:159598-160859 GCF_000935625.1 Nanorana parkeri | reverse complement strand
TGAAAAGTCGGGCGCTCGGTCATGGACCGAACGCCCGACAGTATCAGGAGAGAGGAGGGGATAGCATACCTTATCCCGCCGGGTGACTGTCTCCTCCTCTCTCTGCCGGCGTCCATCACCAAGATATATGGCCGTGCGTGCGCGATGACGTCATCGCGCACACGAGGTGACGTATCGGCGGGGTGACACTCGGACACCGCTCCGGGTGTCACCCAGCCTCGGGACGCCTCTGCACCTACGGAACCAGGCCTTAAGGGTACCTCTACCCCTGTATGTTACCTGTACCCCTGTATGTTACCTGTACCCCTGTATGTTACAGTCTCTGAGGAAGGTATCTAAATGTTTCTTGAATGATTCAACGCTCTCAGCTGATACTACTGCTTGTGGCAGCAAGTTCCAGATTTTAACCGCTCTAACTGAAAAGAAGCCCCTATGCCCTTTGTTAATACATCTTTTCTCCGCCAGTTTTAGGTGGAGGCCTCTGGTCCTTGTTACGGAGTTTACAGTAAAAAGTTGATTGCTCCCCCGGATAGAGCGTAGTCCATTGAATATATCTCTGATACCTGTCTTGAATGTCGGTGATTGTGATCCTGGCTGCGGCCACAATGTTGACTGTGTGTTACATCTTAACATTTTGTCCTGTTTACCTGGTTGTATAACCTGCACTCTACTCTATAAAGAATTTATTAAAAAAATAAATAAATACAAAGTTTATTGCTGATGTTGCCATCACCACTAAACATTTTGTACATCAGAATCATGTCCCCCCTTAAAAAGGAGAACTATGGGGTCAGGGCTTATCCCCATAGTTCTCCTTAGGGTAACGGGAGGACACAAACTAGCGTCCTCCCGTCACCCTAGGCTCAGTATATAGAGAGCTACAGCTCGCGGTATACTGAGACGTCGCAGCTGAAGCGGATCCCGACAATTATGTCAGGATCCGCCCAGCTGTGTGACTGACAGCTGGCTCTGCCTATCTAGAGGCAGAGCCAGCTGTACCCGCCCCCTCCCCCGTCCGTTCCGCCAGTCAGCGCTGGCAGATCGGAGGGGGGAATCCAGCCCCTCCCCTGTCACAGCAGAGAGCGGTGACAGGATCGAGAGGTGAGCGAACCCGGTAGGACCTAAGCTATGAGACAAGGCTACTAAATTTAATCATGTCATTAATAAATGTCTCAATCCATCACATATCCCCCCCAAAAAATAAGAGACCCCTCCTGATTATTTACCTTTTTTAATGAAAAGAAAAAGACATTAAAAAAAG
>NW_017306926.1:157255-159499 GCF_000935625.1 Nanorana parkeri | reverse complement strand
GACTGACCTCCTGCAATGACTCCGCTCACCTCTATCATTATGTAACGGCCGTATCATTACTCCCAGATACACTTTTGCCGCAATGACTCAAAATAGCCTCAGAGTTTCCCTTATAAAGTTTATACGTGACGTCACCACCCCGATGGAGGAGGGAAGAATTCGGTGAAGGTCGGCGGGGATCGTCCTATATCTTGACTAATAGCCGCGTTCCGATCCAATGCGCCGGCCGCTCTCCAACTACCAACGTAAATGAATTCATTCTCCATTACTCATTCTATGGATCTGCGTTTGGCAGTTACATAAGTGTGCGCGGCGGCAGCAGCTGGCAGGCGTATTATTAGAAAGAAATGAGTCACGACAGGTAATTATAGTATCAGAAATTCTATTGACACAAATAAAAGCAGACGGATAAATATCCAAACCGGCTCTGCGATCCACTGCACGCCGGCTCTGACCCGAGAACCTGAGGACACGGCCAAATCTGCAGGACGAGGTCTGCGGCCAAAACGCATGTGCTAAAATTCGACCTCCGGCCAGATCTGTTGTTTTTGGTTGTGCATCTTGTCAAGTACAAGTGATCACCTGTACTGGCCTGCAATCGTGCCACCCCACCATGGTTTTCAGAGTTCCCTGGTCCTCTGGGGGGGACAAATGGTGTCAGGATGGAGAGTGGGAGCTAGACATGTGCGATTCGTTTCGTTACGAATCGAAATTCGTACGAATTTTCCTGAAATTCGTAAATTCGGAAGCATCCGAAATCCGAATTGCAGTTTCCGAATTATATCCGAAATACGAAATTCCGTTAACGAATTTCGGATCCGAATTTCTTTGAAACGGGAACTAATATTACCCCTGTAAATGAGGTTGGGAACAACATGACAAGATTTTTTTTTAAATCCGAAATACGGATCCGCTGCTGCTGAGAGTCGCGTTACAATACTCAGGCAGGAAATACGGATCCGCTGCTGCTGAGAGTCGCGTTACAATACTCAGGCAGGAAATACGGATCCGCTGCTGCTGAGAGTCGCATTACAATACTCAGGCAGGAAATACGTTATGAACATTCGTTATATTGAATTTAAAAAAGCAAAGTACCTTTGTTAATATTGGAGTTGATGAGGTTTTTTTTTATCCGAAATACGAAATTCGGATCCGGAATCCGTTAAGGAAATTCGTATTTCGGATAAAAAAACAACTACCACATCGACTCCAATAGTAACAAAGGTATTTTTGCTTTTTAACTTCATCATAACGAATGTTCGTAAAGTTACGAAAATGTGCCGAAACTAATGAAAATTCGTATTTCGTACGAATCCGAATTGAGTTTCACAAATTACTAAATCCGAAATAATGGATATTCCTAAACGGAACGGAACAAAGTCTAGTGGGAGCTGACCGAGGAACCAGGGGCGTCCCAAGGAGCGGCTACCTGGTGACACCCCGCCGTGACGTTGTTGCGCACGTGTAATGTCATCACGTCACACGCTGTTACCCTTCGGTGGCCATCTTGGTGATGCTGTTACCTGTCGGTGGCCATCTTGGTGGCCAACTGTCGGGTTACCGGTCCATGATTCAGTGCCTGATTTTTCAGACGGGAGGGGTGACACCAAAATGGCGGTCAGTCATTTTAGTGTCAGCCCTCCAATGGTGTCATCCTGGTGCAGGCCGCAGACCCCCTAGTGACGCCGCTGCAAGGAATATCTATTCCCTGATTTGCTCTGTGATGAATGAAGCAGGAAGCGCTGTGCTCTCAGCTCTTCCAGCCTTAGAACTGTCAGAAGCCGGCTGAAGTGGCGGGTAAACAGAACATTTAAGGAGAACTATGGGGTCAGTGTTTTTCCCCATAGTTCTCCTTAGGGTAACGGGAGGACACAAACTAGCGTCCTCCCGTTACCCTAAGCTCAGTATAGCGCGAGCTACAGCTCGCGCTATACTGAGACGCCGGAGCGGATCCCGACGTAGATGACGGGATCCGCCCATCTGCGTGAGTGACAGCTGGCTCTACCTATCTAGAGGCAGAGCCAGCTGTACCCTCCCCCGTCCATTCCGCCAGTCAGCGCTGGCAGATCGGAGCGGGGAGAGGGGAATCCAGCCCCTCCCCTGTCACGGCAGAGAGCCGTGACAGGATCGAGAAGTGAGCGAACGCCGGTATGTGTTCGCTCACCTCCCGATCTACTGAGCCGACCTGTGACAGTCTCATTGTCACAGGTCGGCTAGAACTATGAGGTGAGTGAAAAGCACTCA
>NW_017306926.1:153886-157143 GCF_000935625.1 Nanorana parkeri | reverse complement strand
GAGGGAAAAACCCCCCCCCCCCCCCTCTCATAGTTCTCCTTTAAGCACAATCCAATGGTTGTTTGTCTGTATTGGAGGGCAGGAGAGACATCAGAGGACTAATAGACCCCAGATGTTTCCAAATGCTGTCACATAGAGGCTTGTTATACCCTTTGTGATAGCAAAAGTCAAGTGAAAAAACTTCATAAAAAGTAAAAAAAAATAATACAATAAATAAGAATAAATTAAATCCAACTCTGCCACCTTATTTGAATGAACATGTGTGCATAGGGCATGCATGTGTATGCAAACAGGAAGGGGGGCTTTGCCAGGTAGGTTGTATGGGGCCCATTAAATCCTAATAGCAACCCTGCCTGCACCAGACACAACAAAGCAACAACAGCAGCCACTCAGATCCAATTATAACGTGAAAAGGAGGGGCACATGCCTACTTATGCCTCCCGGGAACTCCAGTGGCTCTTCATGGAGTCTCACTCTGGCTAAAAGAAGAACCTTGTTCTTTTTGCTGCATTCCTTATGGTAGGGATAGGCAAACTCCGGCCCTTCAGCTGTGGTGGGACTACAAGTCCCAGGAGGCATTGCAATACAAGCACTCCTGGAGGCAGATGCACGATAGGATTTGTAGTTCAAACACAGCTGTAGGGTCAGAGTTTGCCCTATGGTATAAGGGGGGATACTGGAACACTCAGGGTAGGGGTGCAGTCCCAGGAAATCAGGTGCCGAGATCTCAACATGGGAGAACCCAAGCCGGTAGGTGACTACACATATGGCATTGAACAAACACTGAAATATCAGCTGCGGGTGGAATGACCCTTTAAGTTTCCAGGGTTCCCCTAGCTGGGTGTACTTGCATTCCCTTTCACAGCCTACAAACTCTTGTGGGTAAAAACAGCTGCCGAGTCGAAAATCTCTGCCAAGCTTCTATAGAGAGGCCGTCACAAGACCAGTGACTCAGTGCCACCTTCCAATGGAGGTGAACAGCTGTATGCCAGTCAGGATGCACATATGACCCTCCTGTAGCTTATAGAGTCCATGTGACGGCACGCCATGCCAATCTCTGGGACCTGTGTACATTTACAAGAGCACTGCACATTGCAATTTTGGATCATCAATGTTAATCCCCCAGGAGTCACATGACTGTACCATGCGTCTGCATGCACAAGTTTCATCCTGTACTGTTATGCTGCACACACAGAATGCAGTTCCAGCAGGTGGGATGACAGGGATCACGCACTGTAATAACCGGATCCTACACCGAGTGGCCAGATTATTATATACACTGAGTGGCCGGATTATTATATACACCGAGTGGCCGGATTATTATATACACCGAGTGGCCGGATTATTATATACACTGGGGGGGGGGGGGGTCATAATAATCTGGCCACTCAGTGTATATTAGGATAGCAAGAAAAAGGTAAACAAGCAATCCAGCACAATTCAAGGATTGCGGAATTCGATCAGCATGCAGGAAAAAAACAAACACTTTTAATCGGCATTTTTAGTTTGAGGCTTAAAGGGATATTCCACTTTTTGCAAAAAGAAAATCGTTTATTTGACATAGGAGCTAGTAGAGGGGGAGAAGCAGTTATCACAGTTTTCTAATGCGGTAGATGGACGATCAAGTTGCGGTTCCATGTACACGAGATCGAGGCGATTATCTGTAGGGATGAGCGAGATACGGAGTTTTCGTTTACCTGGAATTTCAGGCAGAAATTGGGAAAAATTGACAATATTTACGGCAGTCAAAAGGGGAAAAACTAAAATTTTAAGTCCCCATTCACACCACAGCGTGGCGGTGACGCATGTTCCTGCACATTCACGAGCATTCGCCTCCCATGTTCGGCGCAAGTCCCTATTGACTTCAATGGGTTCCTGGACACATGCCAAAATCAAGGAAAGTAGTGCATGTAGCAAATTCTGTGACATGTGTTCCGTGTTTATTTCCTGCGCGTTCTCTGCGTTTGCTCAACCGTGTTTGTGGTGCCATTAAGGCCAGGTTCACACCTGCGTGATCCGTGACCGTGCAGCACAATACCGCGCGGATTGCCGTGCAGTCACAGAGTCAACTACCATCGCCGATCGCGCTAGCGGTGCCATTATTTTTAGGACCGTCATCACACAGGGAGGTGTGACGCTGCTGGGTGTCTGGCCATGAGCAGGCTGAGGCTCTAACCCTGAGGTGGGAGATGATACCGGTGCTGAGCCAAATCTTGTTGCTGGAAGATACATCCTGTTTATGTTTGTTTGCGGAAAATAAGAAATTTAAGTTGTACTGTTTGGAAGAAAATAAAGTTTTATTTGCTGATACGGCTGGCTAAGTATCCTTAAATACCCTAAACGTTACAATACCAAAACAGCCAATAATTAAAAAAAAAAAAGAACTACCCCACACGTGTTCTCAAAGCATCGACCCACCAAAGAGAGAAAAAAAAAATGCAGATTTTTTTTTTTGTCCAAGCAAATTTCAGCGAAACCGCTCAATACACGAAACTGAGAATTTCACCTTCGGAAATGTTTTACTCCGTTATCTGTTTTTTCACCTTTACAGATAATTTCGTGTTATCTCCTGTAGGACGGTAAAGGACATAAAAGTCCCTTGTTCAGAGGCAGGACTGGAGATTATATGGCGGATGCCGATATTTCGGTTGGATTATATTATTCTCTTTGCAGAAACTTCAGATTAATTTATCTCCAGCCGAGATCATGGATCCTCCAAAACCTCGGCACAATCTAAGTTTCTTCTGATTATGTCAAACAAAGCAGTCAGGTAATACAGGTCTCACCTGAGTCCAGGTAATGTGGATACTAATTACAGCAGAGCCAAATTCTCAGAAAAGATTAATAAGATTTGTAGAGAATTGTAACCAAAAATTGATAACAAGATATCAGAATACAGCAAACATGTTTTTCCACCTTTCTCGCCCTGTGTTGTGCAGATGCCGAGGGCTCTTGGAACTTCCTCTGGAAGTGTCCAGCATATTGTGCATTGACAGGGTTCCCAGTAGTCCAACTCAGGAACCTGCAGGAAAGGGTGACAACGCCGCAGCTGAACTCAGTAATGCTGGCCACATACCTTACAATCGAGAGAGATCGAGAGAGAGAGAGAGAGATAGAGAGAGGGAGAGAGAGAGATCGAGAGGGAGAGAGAGAGATCGAGAGAGATCGAGAGGGAGAGAGAGAGAGATCGAGAGGGAGAGAGAGAGAGAGATCGAGAGGTAGAGAGAGAGAGAGATCGAGAGGGAGAGAGAGAGAGA
>NW_017306926.1:152053-153761 GCF_000935625.1 Nanorana parkeri | reverse complement strand
GGGAGAGAGAGAGAGAGGGAGAGAGAGGGAGAGAGAGGGAGAGAGAGATGTTTTTTTTTCTAGGAAGTCGGACAGCTGAACACAATTTAGTTTTGTGCCATGGACACAATTCTTCCCGCTCCCCGAGGAATCAGAAAGTCGCCGTATGCTGTGGAAAGTACTTTTCATTGTTATTATTCTTCATCGTTTTACCCTCTATAATTGTCATGACGTCACATCTCAATCCCTCCGGATAAAACCTTTTGTGACACAACATATAACAACATTAACAGCTACAAAGATAATTGTTTCTTAAATCCCCATCAAATCCTCCTTCATCCCGACCGATCTCATTCTGCTACTGCTGAGCTCAGGGAACATCTGGGCCCACTGACAGGGGAGAACAACAAGTCCCAGCAAACAAAGCCCTGTGTACAAGTGAAGCATCTTTGACTGTCCAGTCAGCAGCTGCAGGGCGGACAATGACAGCGGGAAAGTGCAGACACCGGCTTTATTTTGTATGTCCACATAAAAAGTTTTTATGAGGCGCAGACGCTTCCTGAACAACAACAACAACAACGCGGCCGCTGTGCAGGACACACAATTCATCAAACTTCACGCAGCACATAAAGCCCCACTAGAGAGAAACATATTTTATCCTGGTGACTGTACGGGGTTAATACTTCTGATGATATTATTCAGCATAGGAATTTATTTATTTCACAAATCTTTATTTATACTTTTCTTCACACTCATTCTTCAGGCCTCATTCACACTGCCGCGCGCGTACGTGCGTATTGTACCATATGCAACATATGCAAATAAATGGCTCCGTACACATAGCCGCGCATGGAGCCGTTTATTTGCGTAGCGTATATATGCGCAAAAACAGAATGGAACCGAGATGCGCCCGGGCAGCGGATTTCTGCGTACTTTACGCGCATACGCATGTTTGCGCGTGTATATTCGCGTGTATGTGCTTACAGTACATTAAAATGTCCATTAGGAATGATGCATTCTGGGAATGCAAATAGTGCACGCTTAGCCGCTCGTATATACGCGCATAGACGCTCTTATATACGTGCATAGACGCTCGTATATACGCAATATACAATTTTTCTTGCGTTGTGTGTGAATGAGGCCTTAGAGGATGACAAAGCTGTTCAGCAGAAGTGACAGTCAGGACCCATTCACTACGTTGTCCAGCCGAAGTGACAGTCAGGACCCATTCACAACGTTGTCCAGCCGAAGTGACAGTCAGGACCCATTCACAACGTTGTCCAGCCGAAGTGACAGTCAGGACCCATTCACAACGTTGTCCAGCCGAAGTGACAGTCAGGACCCATTCACAACGTTGTCCAGCCGAAGTGACAGTCAGGACCCATTCCCTACGTTGTCCAGCCGAAGTGACAGTCAGGACTCCTTCACGAAGCTGTCTAGCAGAATTGACAGTCACGGCCTATTCACAAAGCTGCCTAGCTTGATTATCCTTTAAGTGACACACTTCCTGCCCTAGGGTGACAACACTCGCTTAGCTGTATCTATGGAGGAGCAAAGTTGTCACTCTAGGATAGAGCTACAAAACATCTCCCCCTCCATCTACATAAAAGGGAAGATGTCCTGTAGTCCAGCAGGGAAGAACTGAGCATGGCTGACAACATTGCTTGTCATTTCAGGGCAGCAGAGGCAGAGTTGTCAGCTCACTTCAGGAAGTTAGGATCTTGCTGGA
>NW_017306926.1:151373-151857 GCF_000935625.1 Nanorana parkeri | reverse complement strand
CCCCATGCACACCTTTGTCCAGCCGAAGTGACAGTCAGGACCCATTCACAACGTTGCCCAGCCGAAGTGACAGTCAGGACCCATTCACAACGTTGTCCAGCCGAAGTGACAGTCAGGACCCATTCCCTACGTTGTCCAGCCGAAGTGACAGTCAGGACTCCTTCACGAAGCTGTCTAGCAGAATTGACAGTCACGGCCTATTCACAAAGCTGCCTAGCTTGATTATCCTTTAAGTGACACACTTCCTGCCCTAGGGTGACAACACTCGCTTAGCTGTATCTATGGAGGAGCAAAGTTGTCACTCTAGGATAGAGCTACAAAACATCTCCCCCTCCATCTACATAAAAGGGAAGATGTCCTGTAGTCCAGCAGGGAAGAACTGAGCATGGCTGACAACATTGCTTGTCATTTCAGGGCAGCAGAGGCAGAGTTGTCAGCTCACTTCAGGAAGTTAGGATCTTGCTGGACTTCTTGCAGATTCATT
>NW_017306926.1:150405-150876 GCF_000935625.1 Nanorana parkeri | reverse complement strand
ATGTGCCTGTACTGCGGAGATGTACCGGATATGATTTTGTGTATTTTTCCCCGTCAGCGAACCAGAGAAATATGGAAGCCGCTGTCATGGACCTCTCTCTGGAAATGCCTGTTGCCTGGCTCTAATTCTGGCTCTTTGGTTTCCGAACTTTGAGTTACTGACCCGGAAAAGTAAGAAGTTCTGAGTCAGTGACTAGAGGACAATCCTCACCTGTCTGTCACAAATATTACTGCTTGGAGAAATATCTTTCTTTCCCTTGCAGCTGATCCACATCCACGCACCGCGGTTCTACAGTGTGATAAACCGTGTGCTGCAACATGTCAGCATAGACTTTAAGGTGCTGAAGCCAAGCACAGAGCATTTTCAGGAGGAAAGATCATCAGCAGCTTTTTTATCTTTAAAGTTAAAGAGAACCTGTCTCTAAAGATGTGAAAAGTGCAGCTCCCTGTAGGTGAATATGACCCCAGTAAC
>NW_017306926.1:146111-150366 GCF_000935625.1 Nanorana parkeri | reverse complement strand
CCCATGACCCCCTACCTCCCCTGCATTCCAGCCACACCAGTGACATCACCATTTCTGGGAATGTTAAATGCCTGCACCCCCTGCCCCCCTTTCATCATGCACTGTGGTTCCATCCGACCCCTACATCGCTGCTGATTCTTGTAGTGATGTAAGTGTCGGGGGAAGAAACCGTGACACCGGTTGGGAGATGCAGACATCAGTGTTGTCAGCTCTGCCTGAATTATTCCTGCTGGACTACAGAACGCCTTCCGCCTTCCTCTATAACAGAAAAGGAAGATGTGTTTATATATTCAAGCTGTGGAGGGCTCAGGCAGGACTGACAACACTGCTTGGGATTTCAGTAAGGAAGAGGAAGTGTTGTCGGCTTGCTATAGGAAGTCCGGAGCGTTTACTGGATTCCTGACGGAGAAACATATATCTTCTGTGCTTGCAGCCCTTTTATTTATATGGCGCCAACAATTTACACAGTGCTTTGCATAGTGCACATGCACATCAGTCCCTGCCCACAAGGAGCTTACAATGTAAGGTCCCCATCTCACATACAGGCAGGGGCGTCACCCAGGAGCAGGGACCGGGTGACACCCCGCCATGATGTCATCACACATCAGCGGCTATCTAATTGAGAAAGAGAGGAGGCCGGGTCCCCTCCTCTCTCCTGACACTGTCGGGCTCTCGGTCATTGAGTGCCCAAATTTTCATAGGGGGGTGACACCAAAATGACTCAGTCATTTTGGTGTCACCCCCTCCAATGGTGTTACCTGGGTGCGGGCCGCACCCCGCCAAACCCACCTTGTGACGCCACTGCATACAGGGCTTAGACAGGAGCCAATTGCAATAAACCTACCTGCATGTGATTGGAGGGTGGGAGGAAACCGGAGTACCCAGAGGAAACTGACGCAAGCACAGGGAGGACATGCAAACTCCATGCAGATAATGACCTGGCCAAGATCCAACCCGGGGAGCCCCAGTGCCGCAAAACAGAAGCGCTGACCACTAAGCAAGAGTTTTTGTAGACACATACTGAACACGTCACTTCTGGCCACTTCAGGAAGCAGAACGACCAGCAAATCTATGAAGGGGCCACAATGTGCGCGACGGCCCCTCAGCTTTTCCTGCCAATTAGTTCCCACATCCCATCCGATGCAGCTCACTCCCTTTCCTCATCCCGTCACAACCCGTGACACGAACATGCGTGTCCACAGCGTACAAACCTGCATTACTGGAGCAAAGTTTTGCAGAGATTTAGTGAGCAAAAGTAAAACAAAAACGATGCGGCCGATCAGATACTCCATGCGGATCAATCAGCCCGCAGCGACCAGACATCGGCCACAATGGGCGCGTTACTACAAGGGATCCCGTCACAGGAGAAGAGTCCCCGGACACGCAGCAGTTCCCCAAGTAATGTTTTCGGACGGATTTGTAAAGGGTCTTTAGTGTGACGACATTTGATTGGAGCTTTACACCAGGACAAGGATGTTTACCTCCACCCATGTGACTGCCATTTTCAAATCTCATTGGACTCGGCTTGAAACAACTGATCCCGGTGTGCGAGCTTTGTGAATGGGGACCAAGAAACAGCTACAATGTTCCCCGCTGAAAAGATTATTGGCAACGCACACAAGTGACAGTGAGGGTTCGTTCACACCTAATGCAGACCAGATCTGCATTAGTTTCTTTTTTTTTTTTTAGTTTAAAATGGGCTTTCAGTGCGTTTGCATGCATTTTTGATGCGTTTGCATACTTTCCACAGCAGGTAAAATAGGGCTTGCTGCAGTTTTTTTTTTACATGCTCTGGAACTGAACGCTGCGGTGTGAACTAGAGCCCAATACACCATTGAAATACATTGGACGCAGTTTTGATCCGGTCTGTAACTGCTCTGCTCCTGGAACGTTCCCACCAATTGCAGTGCGTTCCGGCCAGATTCTGGCCGAAACGCACTGCATCGCATTGCGGCCGGCTCACTTTTTTTGTGGGGCCGGAGGGGGTGTGGGGGGCCATTGAAGTGAATGGCACCGTAGCCACGCCCTCCGGCCGCAATGCGATCGGCCGCACGGGATCGCAAGGCACATAGTGCTTGCAGCATTGTGATCGCACCGGACCGGACCGCAGGCACAATGTCGGGTATTGTAACAGCGCTCAGAATACAAAGACGACACAAAATTCCTCCATAAGCATTGATGGAGGAATCGGTTACATTGTCTTCATTCAGCCCCCAGGTTGAGCGAAGAAAATATTACAGTGTATGGCCAGCTAAATCTTTCTGTTCCTTGTTAGCTTGTTTCCTTGCGCTGCTTCCCCCCTTTCCTAGTCTAAGCTTTGCTGTACTGAGATTGTAAGTGGCTGATACTGAGTCAAATTTAAAGTGACACTAAACTCAGGAATTAAATCTTAAAAGTAAATTCCAGTCCCCGAACTCTGAGCAACAATGTATCTTATTTGTGTATCACTCGGCTGTAGATCCTCCAATCATCTCTGACACTGTCCTTCCTTCTGGAGGGGGGCTACGTCTGTTCCCCATGGTCCCTGTGTGTGTTGTAAAGTAGTCACCGCTCCAAGCTCCCCCCCCCCCCCGGGATGGACTACAATCTCATGTTTAGTTTACTAATTTGCAGTGAGATTGTAGTCACTGGTACAATTGTGTTTAGTGTCACTTTAAACTATAGAAATATCCTGCACTGCAGCTACTAAATAAGAACCATCCTAAAGCTGCTGTATAAGTATCCTGAAGAGGTTTTAAGTTGTATAAACAAAGTGCTGCTAAATAAGTGTGTGTGTGTGTGTGTGTGTGTGTGTGTATTCACAGTGTCCAAAGTAATGAGAATGTATCAATATATTATATACATAAAGTAGTCTCTGAATGTTTATCAACATATACTGTATGTGTGCGTTATAGAATCATATTTAGCTGCATACACTGCTTGCGTTTAAAAGAAATACATTTAATGATTAATATAAATACACAAAAGTATTAATTTGTATCTTTGGAGTTCAGATTTAAACAATGACAGCATCAAGTGAGAGAAACATTGATTCTGCATTGCTGGATACTATTCTACATTGTTCTACATAGTTTTATGTTCTTCTACATCGTTCTATGTTGTTTCCCAATGTTTGTAAACACTGCGATCTTGTTTAGAAGTATCTGCGATAATATCCATTTCTACATTGTTGTACATTGCTGGATATTGTTCTATGTTGTTGTATATTGTACATGGTTGTATATTGCTGTACACTGCTGGATAGTGTTCTATGTTGTGTGTAATGCTGTACATTGTTGTATTTTGCTGTATATTGTACATTGTTCTATGTTGTTTCTCAATGTTTGTAAACACTGCGAACCTGTTTTGAAGTATCTGCAATAATATCAATTTCTACATTGCTGGATAGTGTTCTATGTTGTATATTGTTGTATGTTGCTGTATATTGTTCTATGTTCTTGTACATTGCTCTATGTTGTTGTATGTTCTTATACATTGTTCTATGTTGTTGTATGTTCTTGTACATTGTACTATGTTGTTTCTCAATGTTTGTAAACACTGCGATCTTGTTTCTGCAATAATGTATAATTTCTACATTCCTGGATATTGCTGTACATTGTTCTATGTTGTTGCATACTGTTCTATGTTGTTGTATAATGCTGTACATTGTTGCATGTTGTATCCCAATGTTTGTAAACACTGCGATCCTGTGTAGAAGTATCTGCAATAATATCTATTTCTACGTTGTCAACATTCGGGACTCTCCGGGGTTACAAGTCCAATACCCAGATGGCAGCTCAGTTGTCACAAAGTCACAATAAAGCGACATGGGGAGATCCTGGAGTGGCAGAGTCAGGCAGCTGTCACTGGGCTCTGTCTCCTCTCCCTGAGAGCCCAGAGGGGACACAGTGCCAGGACCTGGAGCAGCCCTGATGGAAGCTTTATTTAGCCCAGGCAACCTTCAGCCTGACTTCCAAGAACCCGGAGCCATATACACAAGGCAGCAGCATGCAGCCAGGATCCCCCCACTAGATACAATGTAACAGCAGCAACAATGTATCAGATCCTTACCTGTCGCACAGCCGAGCTGGAGCTCACTCAGGGGGTCTCTGGAGTAGGGGGGGCTCCTCTGATCTTCTACCTGGCTGATGAGCCTCTATGAACATTGCAAGCTGCACTCCTCCATATCAACCCAAGTGTGCACTCCTCTGATTCCAGCAACAGACTCCACACTTCCTGCCTGGGGGACCTGGCGAGGATCACTCCGCCACCGAAC
>NW_017306926.1:144778-145899 GCF_000935625.1 Nanorana parkeri | reverse complement strand
GGGGGGGGGGGGGGAGCCCCCCCCCCCCAAAAAGGGGGGGGGGGGGGGAAGTCACAGCTCAATCACAAAGCCCCCAGCATGGCATCGAGCAGCTTCCTGCCCCCTGTATAGTAAATGACAGCTGTGCCGGCCACAGGGAGCTGCTGCTGGGTGACAATAGAGCGGAGAGGGGCCGGGAAGTAGTCCCTGGGCGGAGGGATCTGAGGAGAGCCAAGCTGGCTGGCTGCCCATGATGTCAGTGGGTTGGTATGCCAGGCGCTGGGAATGTTAGTGATGGGACAGCTGCTCCCAGCTCTGGGGCATTACAGAAATAGAGGCCATGGGGGGATCTCTCATACACACCGGCATGGGCCGGGGAACCTGCATGGAGGAAGTGCACACAAAAAACGTGTTTGTGACAATCTGACATTCACTGCTGGCGAATCCTGCTGGTGCATGTGTTTAAAATCACAGGGATTGATTCAACGCCAGTGCAAGTCACATTCGCTGATGTATGAACAATGTGCACAGACACCACGTATTAATTTTCTATATTTATTATCTCTGTAAAAATATACAGAAAGAGGGAAAGATGACACAGAAGACAAAAAATGACCGAAATTTGGCGATTTATTATGAAATAAAAGGAGAGAAAAGCAGAAATGAACCTCATTGTGCGGGGCGGGTGACGCCGCTTGGGGGGAGCTCCGGAAATCCGCCTCAGACGCCGAATGAGTTACAATGTTCATTTTCTTTATGCTACTTATTATCTAGTGGGAGGGACTGTGGGATGGATGGGGGAGGGACTGTGGGATGGATGGGGGAGGGACTGTGGGATGGATGGGGGAGGGACTGTGGGAAGAAGATGGGAGGGACTGTGGGACGGATGGGAGAGGGACTGTGGGATGGATGGGGGAGGGACTGTGGGATGGATTAGGGAGGGACTGTGGGATGGATGGAGGAGGGACTTTGGGATGGAGGTGGGAGGGACTTTGGGATGGATTGGGGAGGGACTGTGGGATGGATGGAAGAGGGACTTTGGGATGGATTGGGGAGGGACTGTGGGAAGAAGATGGGGGAGGGACTTTGGGATGGAGGTGGGAGGGACTTTGGGATGGATGGGGGAGGGACTTTGGGATGGA
>NW_017306926.1:137733-143828 GCF_000935625.1 Nanorana parkeri | reverse complement strand
GGGGGGGGGGGGGCTTTTGGTGAGTAGGGGGGCGCATTGAGGAACCTGGCCTTGGGGCAGGAGAGAGAGTGAATAAGGCCCTGGGGATGACCTACCCTTTAAGTGCACCTGTGGCCCCTGGACAGCAGGACGTTCAGTGACGGGATGAACTGTCCGGGGGGCCCCAAACCCCGGCATGCTCATTATCAATATGTGAGCAGAGCCGCCCCAGCCACAGCAGAAACCAGACTCCGGATGTCTGTAGATATTAGGAGGAAGTCCTATGTGCAGCCGTGACTCCAGCGCAGTTCCACAATGTGAACAAGTCAGGTTCAATTGCACTGCACAGTGATGGCATCCTAACATGTTTCAGGCACAGGGGAAAGGAGATGGCGGTAATTAGGCAACAAACAGTAGGCACAGGCCTCAAGCTCATTCTCAGTTTAATGAATAGGCTGAAAGCAGTGCAGTCAGTGACACCAGAACCCGGTTATCTTGCAGACTATGAGTAGTGGTGTCATCTTTTGGTCATGTGACTTGCAGCTGCTGGTCACGTGTTCTTCAGTAAGGCGGGATCAGGCACAGTGATTGACAAGCTACCGGTCTGTGGAAGTCGCGTCTGCGATTAAGGATTGGGTGGCTGGGCGGGGCCGTGGGCGGGATTTGCCAGACTGCAGTTGGTCCTCCGCTGCGCCGGGTGTCGCTATCACGTGACCGCTGAGATCGAAGCTGCAGTTGATCCGTACACCGGGCCCTGCTGACCGGGAGAGCCATGGAGATCGGGACCGAGATCAGCCGCAAGATACGGGTGTGTGACCGAATATCCCTACACCTTTGTCTGTGGGAGGGGTATGGTTCTTTAAATGGCCCTGTGTGATTGTATAGGAGGGACTGTCTCTGGTGCTCACATGTGACCCCCTCCCCCAGAGGAACTGACCCTGTACTTATATCTGACCCTTCATGAAACTTCCTTGACTGACCCCAATTACAGGAAATGTTCCTTTTACTTTCCCATATGTGCCACCTGAGAGGACTTCTCCCTGGAAGTGTCCCTAGAAGTGGGACGTTGGGGAGGGACGTCGGGGGGCACGCGGATACCTCTTTATGGGGTCAGTGGAGGTGAGTCTGGTCTGCGCTCTGTGCCGGCGGTGCATTGTACATGAAGTGTATATATATATATCGGCCCCTTCTCATTCATTCCTCTCTTCCTTACAGACGGCCATAAAGGGGAAGCTGCAGGAGCTGGGAGCGTATGTGGGTGAGTCTTTCCTTGGTATATATCGGTCTGTGTCACGCAGGAGCTGACCTCTATTCCCCTCACTCGCACCCTCAGTGGGCTGAGCCGCTCAGAATAACAAGCGGGTAGATTGTTCCAATAATAGAGAAGAAGAATTGTTGTTGTGTGAGAGCCGCGTGCCGTGGATCAGAGCCATGGAGTCCAACCTGCACCCGAGGGCCACCACAGCTGTGTTTCTCTATTGCCCTCCAGTAGTCTCTGACCATCCCCTGTAGCAGCCTCATAGTCTCTGACCATCCCCTGTAGCAGCCTCATAGTCTCTGACCATCTCCTGTAGCAGCCTCATAGTCTCTGACCATCTCCTGTAGCAGCCTCATAGTCTCTGACCATCTCATGTAGCAGCCTCATAGTCTCTGACCATCTCCTGTAGCAGCCTCATAGTCTCTGACCATCTCCTGTAGCATGCCTGTATTCTCTGACCATCTCCTGTAGCATGCCCGTAGTCTCTGACCATCTCCTGTAGCATGCCCGTAGTATCTGACCATCTCCTGTAGCATGCCCGTAGTCTCTGATCATCTCCTGTAGCAGGAGAGCTCCTCCATCATTCTATGTCTGAAAATCAGTCATTGTAAGGCCATGATTGCAGATTGTGGGAGGAACGTACACTCTACAGGAAGTGTCACCGGCGGAAACTCACACTTGGCACCTCGGTGCTGCAAATCCCGAGTGTTAACCATCTAGCCGCCGTGCTAATATTTCTTTCTGTTCTTCTTCCTCCCACCAGATGAGGAGCTCCCGGATTACATCATGGTGATGGTGGCCAATAAGAAGAGTCAGGAGCAGATGACGGATGACTTGTCGCTCTTCCTTGGGAGTAACACCTTGCGCTTTACCACATGGTAACACCTTCTATATGTGTCTCTGTCCCGCATGCTATGGGTCTTGGTGGCATCATAGGGGGCTTGCTGGTTCTACCAACCAGGGGGTCCTGGTGTTTATGGATGACTTGATGGCTATAGCGGGGAGCCATGGTGGCTATATATGTCTTGGTGGCTATAGCACTTGTCCTTGGTAGCGGACCCCTGGGGTAGAGTATTGCTCACTGGCGGACCCCTGGGGTAGAGTATTGCTCACTGGCGGTGAGTAAGACGTTTTCAGCCGGTAGCTTATTGTTCTCCTCTTTGTGCAGAGTCGGGAGGACGGCTTGAAGTACTGCCAGTGTATAGGAGTGTATTCATAGGGTGTCAGTGTATAGGAGTGTATTCATAGGGTGTCAGTGTATAGGAGTGTATTCATAGGGTGTCAGTGTATAGGAGTGTATTCATAGGGTGTCAGTGTATAGGAGTGTATTCATAGGGTGTCAGTGTATAGGAGTGTATTCATAGGGTGTCAGTGTATAGGAGTGTATTCATAGGGTGTCAGTGTATAGGAGTGTATTCATAGGGTGTCAGTGTATAGGAGTGTATTCATAGGGTGTCAGTGTATAGGAGTGTATTCATAGGGTGTCAGTGTATAGGAGTGTATTCATAGGGTGTCAGTGTATAGGAGTGTATTCATAGGGTGTCAGTGTATAGGAGTGTATTCATAGGGTGTCAGTGTATAGGAGTGTATTCATAGGATGTCAGTGTATAGGAGTGTATTCATAGGGTGTCAGTGTATAGGAGTGTATTCATAGGGTGTCAGTGTATAGGAGTGTATTCATAGGGTGTCAGTGTATAGGAGTGTATTCATAGGGTGTCAGTGTATAGGAGTGTATTCATAGGGTGTCAGTGTATAGGAGTGTTGGCATTCAGCAATGTGATGGTATTGGAGCTGCCATTCCGGACTATTTTCAGGCCGCAGGCTCCGGTGCTGTCATTCTTATCCTTCCTTCAAGCTCGGTGAGTCTCTGACCTGGAAGAAGTATGCAGCCAATGAGGCGTCGGGACGCATTCTTGGTTCAGTTATCGGCAGGTACAGAAATGTTTCGCAGTTGCAGATATTCGCAGCACGGCCACGCAGATGTTCAGAGTTTTACCGACTATTCCCTGTAAGAGGAATATGACGACTGCTATTGCTGTCCTGAAAATGCTGATTTGCTGGCTGTAGTACTTTGAGTCTCTGGCCTGGAACTATCATTCAGCAATGCAGTCGGAACCAAACGACGTGATCTGCGTACATTTGCAGAATCTCGGATCACATTGAAGCCAGCGGATTACCTTTACAGCCAGTACTGACATAGGTCATCAGTGGCTTCTGTATTTCTCTCAGCACAGTTCTGTTCATTGCTTATCTGCGGCTCTTCTTGTTTTGCAGGTTGCAGGGCGTGCTGGATAAACTACGTGCCGTCACTCCAGGTCAGTACTTCGGAGTGGTGTTTGTATTCTAAAGTGAGACTCGGCGTCCTCATCCTCCGCCATAGTCCGTGTTAGCTGATCAGTCACCGCGGTCTGGCTCCCTGTGCATGGAATATAGAACATGAGTGGCCACTGTGGCTTCTCCCTCCCCTGGCCACCCATCTAGTAGTCCCTCGTTGTAGTCTATTCGCCAGCGGCGACGTAATTACACTGCCATTTGTGGGAGGACCCGGAGATCTCAGACTCTCACTCTGCCCAGGCTCACTTCCTAACTCCTGGTCTGCCCTGCCCACCATGACATCATACCTTGACTGACAGGTCGCAGGACTCCTGCTCTGTAATGCCCACTCACTCCTGCTGAAGTCCTACCCAGTGACTGCAGAGTATGTGACGGTCTTGGACCTCGGACCTGCATGTCACTAAAGAGGCATGCATTGGGCCTATAGGTCCCAATATCCTCCCAATCACAGCAGTGGTGGGCGGTAGTCCTGACGAGGAGAGACACATGGTAAGTCAATGCAGGCAATCCGGCAGCGTTCACCCGCACAGACTCCGTGGGACAAAGAAGACAGCACTGGATCAGAGACCGGCACCAGCGCTGGAGGGACTGCTGAAAACTACTAGAAGGAAGATGATCGGATCAAGAGGCATCATATACACCAGCATGGGGGGGGTTAGACTGCAATGTCACTTTAAGTCCTGGGTTCATATTGAGCTTTAAAGGAGAACTATGAGGGGGGGTGCTTTTCACTCACCTCATAGTTCTAGCCGTCCTGTGACAATGAGACTGTCACAGGTCGGCTCAGTAGATCGGGAGGTGAGCGAACACATACCGGCGTTCGCTCACTTCTCGATCCTGTCACGTGACAGGGGAGGGGCTGGATTCCCCCTCCCCGCTCCGATCCTCCAGCGTTGACTGGCGGAACGGACGGGGGAGGGGCGGGTACAGCTGGCTCTTCCTCTAGATAGGCAGAGCCAGCTGTCAGTCACGCAGCTGGGCGGATCTCGACATAGATGTCGGGATCCGTTCCGGCATCTCAGTATACCGCCAGCTGTAGCTCCCTATATACTGAGCCTAGGGTGGCGGGAGGACGCTAGTTTGTGTCCTCCCGTTACCCTAAGGAGAACTATGGGGAAAAACACTGACCCCATAGTTCTCCTTTTAAAGGAGAAATTAAAATAAAAAGTTAGGCTTTAATATCACTTTAAGGATAAGTTGGACATCGGGAACATTTCTGGGACTGTTTTCACATTTTCATCTTGTGCTGTCTGTGGATAGAAGTGCAGCCGGCTGTAATTCTGGGCTGATAGTAATCAAAGTGAATCACATTCAGACCTTCTAGCTGACCCTGACACTGCTGCTGGAACACAAACCTGATATCCGATAGTAATACAATGACTTCATCTGTTCAGGATCCAACAGCTTGAAAGCCTCAGAGGCCATCATCTTCAATAGCACTATGCCACCCCTGAAGAGCCAGAGCAAAGAGGATTCTGGGAGAGATCTTCAGCCGCCGCGGCAGGAGAAGTTCCACAGCACGGTGCCCAGCGGCTCTCAAGCACAGCGCGGCTCTGACAGGTAATGTGTCATTTATGTATTCTGCTTCATCTTTCTAAGGAACACTCCAATCGGTGTGTCACTGAGGAGCCTAAATTGCATTTTGGGATGCAGGGGAGGGGGTCGAATCTGTGCTTTGTACTTTGGCTATACACCTATAGATTATCTGCAGATGTTCTATGGTCACATGGAAAACCGTGCAAATCCCCCCCTCCCCCCCCCCTCATAGTTCTGCTTTAAACCCCTAAACCATTCTTTGTTGGCCACACTTACTTGCTTAGTCTTTCTTTCCAGGTCGTGCCATGCTGCAGAAAATCTACTGTCAAATGTTGCTCACTACACGTTCTCTTATGGGGTGGCTACGCTGCCTTGAGGGGTCTCCCTGGAGCTTCGGGTAGCCACCCGTATGTGCTCGCTGCATGACAAGCTGCATAGAACCTACACACCTTAAGGGATGTTAGGGATGCTTGATCTCACAGCTCGACTCCGCCCCAGCCCAGCCCATGTCTATACCCGTACAGATATGCTGCGTATGTTTAAGCACCCAGCCCCTTTCTCTGCAGTGGAAGAACCTGTGAAGGTAGTCCTTGCTTGTGGGCTGAACTGTACATTGCAAAACATTAAAGCCCACCTCCAGGCACAAATGTCTTACTAGTGTTAGAGCTGTTGAAGCCTCCCTTGCCTTACAATCCACCTCTGGTGTAAACGCTTTCTTCTACATCCCCCAGATCTTATTGTGGATATGCTGGAGCATCCTGGCCACTCCAGATAGAAGTACTGCAGGTCCCAGTAGACCCCGGGGCGTGGAGCGTGTCTCGGTAGACCCCGGTGCGTGGGTCGCGTCTCGGTAGACCCCGGTGCGTGGGTCGCGTCTCGGTAGACCCCGGTGCGTGGGTCGCGTCTCGGTAGACCCCGGTGCGTGGGTCGCGTCTCGGTAGACCCCGGTGCGTGGGTCGCGTCTCGGTAGACCCCGGTGCGTGGGTCG
>NW_017306926.1:135277-137200 GCF_000935625.1 Nanorana parkeri | reverse complement strand
CGCGGGTCGCGTCTCCACCTCCTCTCCCCCTGGCCTTTCACAAAATGGCCCAAAGAAAAGGTTGGCGGAGACATGACCACAGTGCTCGAGTGAGAACCACTGCAGCACTTGCATCTGAAGTAGCCAGGACATACAGCTTCGGCATGTACACAAGAAGATTTGGGGGGTGTAGGAGAAAGCGCTCATCACTAGGAGTGGCTTATGAGGCAACAAAGTCTTCGATTGCTTTAACACGAGTAAGAATGTTGTGCCTGGAGTTAGGCTCTGAGGGGGATGACGCTCCAGCCAGTGCACATGTAACTGCATCGAGCCATGCATGAGCAAAGGAAATGCTCTCTTTTTCCTACTGAGGTACGTGCACGGTTCTAAAGTGAAAAATAATTTTAAAGGTGTTTTTTTTTTTTTTTTTTAGGGATGCACCGATACCGATACTAGTATCGATATCGGTGCCGATACTGAGTATTTGGGAAATGCTCCGATGCCTAGCACGAGTACTTCCTGTATCAGGAAGCTGGGCAGCGCGTCATTACCTGCTGCCCGGTTTCCTGATTGGCTGGGAAGTGGTTCCATGCTCTCTCGTCACTTGTGATGAGAGAACATGGAGCCGACTTCTCGGCCTATCAGGAAGCCGGGCAGCATGTAATGACGCGCTGCCCGGCTTCCCGATTGGTCAGGAAGCTGGCCAATCAGGAAGCCGGGCGCCGTGTAATAACACAGCGCCCGGCATTCTGATTGGCCAGGAAGCTGGCTTCATGCTCCCTCGTCATCTCATGACGAGGGAGCATGGAGCCGGCCTCGCGGCCAATCAGAAAGCAGGGCGTCGCTTCATTACACGTCGCTCGGCTTCCTGACTGGCCAGCCACACTGCTGCGGCTGGGTAGCGGAGGAAGGCCGCGTTCTGGCTGGAGAGGCCCCGGGGGTGACGGGCTGGACATACCAAGGTAAGAGGGGACTTTCTTGTTAATCGGGAAGCCGGGTGGCGAGTCTTTACACGCCGCCTGGCTTCCTGAATGGGACTTCCGGTACTCGGTAATTTGGTATCCATGATTACCGGAAAAAAATATCGGTTATCGGTGCATCCCTAGTTTTTTTTTATTTTAAAAATGGTCCATGTGCACTGGGAAGAGGAGGAGGAGGGCGTTCTGCTGCAGTTTTGCTTTCTCTGAGAGGTTGGATTTATTTTATTAGGTTGGTAATGTTTTTTGGCAGGACAGACATGCCGTTGTCTTTGTACATCTTTTACCGTCTGTCACAGAGATTGTAACGGATTCGCTGTGCGAACGTTTGATTTTGTAGATCATCCACTGAAGCCGCCGTAGCCCCTCGCCTCACGTCAGCAGTGAAACCCCTTCACGAATTGTCCCCCTCGGAGGACATCATTGACATTAAACTGGACACGGACGACCCTTTCAATGACGACTTAAGCTTTAGCTCAGAAAGTTCATTACATGTCAGGAAGAAGCCGCCTTCTCTTAACAGGACGCAGAGACCTACGGTAGAGGTGTACAGGCCTCCGGGAAGCACGCACCGCCCGGATGAACGCAGCAGCGCACATAGACTGTCCCACAATGTCCCCGTGTCAGTCAGACAGTCCAGCTTCCGTAGCAACAGATCGGTTGGCCCCAAACCGTATGAACTGCAAGAGGCCGGCCGAGTGGAGGAGACCTTCAGATCTGCAATGGGCCCAGAAAGAGCTTTACATGAGGTAAGATCCTATGGAGACAAGTCTTATTAAAGGGCAACTCCAACAAAACTGGTCTTTCAGGTGGACACTATCCGCCTCTCCCACAAGGTAAGATTTAAACAGTGTTCTGGAAACTCCTCTGGCGCAGAGACTGATGTGACTGGCTCAGTGTTCTCTGTACAGCACTGTGGAATAAGTCAGAGCTATATCAATGTATAATAATGGTGTGTGACTGTGGG
>NW_017306926.1:134135-134491 GCF_000935625.1 Nanorana parkeri | reverse complement strand
ACATTAGAGTGTAAGCTCCTCTGTACAGAGACTGATGTGACTGTGGGGGAGGGGACATTAGAGTTTAAGCTCCTCTGTACAGAGACTGATGTGACTGTGGGGGGGAGGGGACATTGGAGTGTAAGCTCCTCTGTACAGAGACTGATGTGTGATTGGCTCAGTGTTCTCTGTACAGCACTGTGAAGAATATGGCAATGATGAAACCTCCATGGGTATAATGTGAGTCCTGTAAGTCTCTTTTTTTGCACATGGCGGAGAGTCCCAAACCTATACAACATATTTTGGGGGCTTTGTACCAGTCTTGTACTCTCTGCTTCTTTCTCACTATGTCTGGAGAGAGGAGCTCATCATTGACT
>NW_017306926.1:123504-133899 GCF_000935625.1 Nanorana parkeri | reverse complement strand
CCGGGGGTGGGGATTTTGAGAGCAGCCTGCCAATGAGACAGCAGCGCCAGCAGAGGGGGTATGATCAGAAGCCACTCATACACAGTTGGAGCCAGAGGAGTCCAGTCTTCTAGGATTAGAGTCCTTTGTGTGTCCACGTCACTTCCCAGGTGACATGGACACTTCCTTTTGGCTTTCCTGCGGCAGAGTACTCTTGCAACAAACTGCAGCGACATGATGATGTCACATGGAGGCGGGCACAGTAGGGGACATGGATGGTGGACTAAGGCGAGTAAAACAAAAACAAAAAATGCTAGAAAAGATAAAAACTTGTGGCAGGGTCTGCGATGGGCTATAATGTCACCCTGACTGGCAGACCTCTTACCTGGCCGATCGGTATAACATTTTGCTGTTTTTGCAGTTTGATGGGTCCCGGAAGAGGAAGATTCCCGTCGCCAGTTCGGTGGTGAAGGTGAGGAGAACTTTGGAGGAGTTTGAGGAGGAAGATGAAGAGGAGGAGGAAGCTTACCTCTCTCGGGCGGCTGCTTTATCCAGCAGTGTGTCCGTGCCTTCCAGACCGGAGCGGAGGTATTCTATCTAAAGATTCTAATGTCACTGGAGTCATTCACAACCTATAGAGAGGTTCCGGGGATTATAGGATACAAGCAGGAAGGTGTGCTTGAAATCCAACTGGGAGCAAAGTGGACATTTGCCGATGCCGGGGTGTGGGGTCCAGTGGTGTCTGCTATCACCTTGTGTCACCTAATGCCAGTTTTATCGTATGTTCTGCTCACAGCTCCTGGCTTCTTAGTCTGTTGAACCACCTCGGGACTGTGCACAGCCAGACAAAGCTTTCCTGCTTCTTTAGCATGTCCTTGTCCCATCACAGAGATCAGAGGAGGGTTCGGCCTTTTGCTCTGAACTGTGATGGCACCAGAGAGAGAGAGGCCACAATGTCCATTTTATTTCATTGCCACCACTGCAACCTATAGGAACTGATACTCTGATCAGGATGGAGATTTAGGGCCCCATCGTTCTCTGAGGGTCAATCCTTTCTACCCAATTTGCCTTGTTGCTGATTGTGATTAATAGTAGTCTAAGAAAATGTTTGATTATTTTCAAGGTGAACTTTTGCCTTCAGTAGTTACTTAAAGGAGAACTATGGGGTTAAGGCTTTTCCCCATAGTTCTCCTTAGCGTAACGGGAGGACACAAACTAGCGTCCTCCCGTTACCCTAAGCTCAGTATATAGGGAGCTGCTGCTCGCGGTATACTGAGACGCCACAGCTGAAGCGGATCCCGACAATTGTGCCGGGATCCACCCAGCTGCGTGACTGACAGCTGGCTCTGCCTATCTAGAGGCAGAGCCAGCTGTACCCGCCCCCTTCCGTTCCGCCAGTCAGCGCTAGAGGATCCGAGCGGGGGGGTCCCAGCCCCTCCCCTGTCACGGCAGAGAGCCGTGACAGGATTGAGAGGTGAGCGAACGCCGGTATGTGTTCGCTCACCTCCCGATCTATTGAGCCGACCTGTGACAGTTTCATTGTCACAGGTCGGCTAGAACTATGAGGTGAGTGAAAAGCACCCCCCCCATATTTCTCCTTTAAAGGCGAACTATGGGGTCAGGGCTTTTCCCCATATTTCTCCTAAGGGTCACAGGAGAACACAAACTAGCGTCCTCCCGTGACCCAAAGCTCAGTATATAGCAAGCTACAGCTCGCGGTATACTGAGACCGCCGCAGCCGGGACGGATCCCAACATTGCTGTTGAGATCCAGCCAGCTGCGTGAGTGACAGCTGGCTCTGCCTATCCAGAGGCAGAGCCAGCTGTGCCCACCCCTGTCTGTTCCGCCAGTCAGCGCTGGAGGGTCGGGGAGGGGGGAATCCCTGCAGGGAGCCGTGAGTGACAGTCACCACTCTCTGCACAGATAGATCGATAAGTGTGTGAGCGACGGTATGCGTTCGCTTACTTCCCGATCTATTGAGCCGACCTGTGTCAGTCTCATTGTCACAGGTCGGCTCAGATTATGAGGCTGAGTGAAAATCACCCCCCTCATAGTTCTCCTTTAACTTCTATTGCTCAAGTCCCTTTATCCTGCAGCCTTCCCCGTATTCTTGCAGTCCTCCCATACTTCCAAATTGATGTAATGTTCTTATAAAAATCCCATCTTGTCTTAGGGACTCATTCAGCTTCTTGCTGTGCAACAGTATTCATTGCACAGACTTTTCCTATTCCAACGTCTGCCAAATGAATGCCCCTATTTAGTTCTGAGGACTACATCCGTGACGTGTTTGTTACCCAGGCAGGTTGTGGGTGGTGTCACTGGGGAAGTTATCATCCTTGTTTCCCACCCAGTAATACTGCCATACCCTGAGTGACATGCCTATAAACATGGCTTGTACCGGCCCCTCATTGCAGGGGCACAGTGTTCTATGGGACATGTAATCCCTTCTAACCCGGGTGATTCATTGGTGTGCAAAAGTTCTTCTGAGATGCTCCCTGCCCATCATCACTGAAGAGAAGAGAAGGGGGAGAATGGAGCGGTCACATGACCATGAAATTGTTTTTGAGCTATTTATTATGATATACATGCAGATAATTGAGGAGGGATAAGGGGGTTGTAACAGTATTGCAAGCTGGAGTTCTGCTTTAATGTGCCTTAAATGCCCCCAGTCTTGTCGCTTAGCTGTCTGAATGTTCTGCTCATATGTTGGATTTTGCAGCCTGTATGTGTAATTACATACACAGTTTTCCTCATGTTGCAATGAATATACTGATATGATACTGACATTATTATTATACTTCCTGTGCCCCTCAATGAGAGAGAGCGAGAGAAAATGGGATTTTTATACTCGCAGTGAAATTCTACTTGTCTTGCCTTGATGTATATAATTCTGCTAATGTCTTTATATCATTATATACTTTAGATCCACGTTGTCCTTGTAATAAGTGACAAGAGAATGATCCCTTCATGTAAAACTGACGCGTTTTATCTATTTTCAGGCCTACGCTCTCTCCTTCGAAACAAGCCAACAAGAACCTGATCCTAAAGGCCATATCTGAAGCTCAGGAATCTATTACCAAAACGACCAGCTACTCTACAGGTGACGGGATGATCTAGGACAGGGGCAAAGGGCCAGTTAAAACTTTAGGGATGGCAGGCCAGACTGTGGCCATTGGAAATAGAAACTGCCCCGGTTGGGGCAGGGGGCGGAGGAATAGTGCCCCATCGATGGGGTCAGTGGGAGGAGGAATAGTGCCCCATCGTTGGGGTCAGTGGGAGGAGGAATAGTGCCCCATCGTTGGGGTCATCGGGAGGAGGAATAGTGTCCCATCGGTGGGGTCAGTGGGAGGAGGAATAGTGCCCCATCGTTGGGGTCAGTGGGAGGAGGAATAGCGGCCCATCGTTGGGGTAAGTGGGAGGAGGACTAGTGCCCCATCGTTGGGGGTCAGAGGGAGGAGGACTATTGCCCCATCGTTGGGGTCAGGGGGAGGAGGACTAGTGCCCCATCCTTGGGGTCAGTGGGAGGAGGAATAGTGCCCCATCGTTGGGGTCAGAGGGAGGAGGAATGGTGCCCCATCCTTGAGGTCAGCGGGAGGAGGAATAGTGCCCCATCCTTGGGGTCAGGGGGAGGAGGAATGGTGCCCCATCCTTGAGGTAAGCGGGAGGAGGAATAGTGCCCCATCGTTGGGCTCAGCGGGAGGGGGAATAGTGCCCCATCCTTGAGGTCAGCGGGAGGAGGAATAGTGCCCCATCCTTGAGGTCAGCGGGAGGAGGACTAGCACCGAGCAGCCCTGTTATACAAAAAATGGCTTTCTCCATAGTCAGTGCGTGGCTTATTAGGTATTCAGTAGGGATGCAGAGATACCAAGTACCGTACATGATACAAGTACTAATACTATTCCAGCTCCAAGACTGGACGAGAGAAAAACTCAAACGTTAAGAGCCAGCTGTCATGTGTAAGGAGCACACGGGGCTCCCGGGGACTTGTGCTTTCCTGTTGTAATGTATGATAGGTTATTTATATATATTTTAGGGATGCACCGATACCATTTTTCCCAGACCAAGTACTGACTCTTGTCCAAGTCCTCACAGATACAAGTGCTGATATATTTTTGTTGTCATGTGACAATTTTTCTAAAACAATACAGACTAATGATATAAGGACAGCGGTAGAGAGCCAAAGCCCGGTCATAGCTGCCACCCTGGTAGTTGTCGTGAAAATGGCGAGTATCGGCACCGGTACATATACTGGTGTAAGAACATCCTTTGTATTCCGTTATATGTTACAACTGCGATAATGTTCATTACATTGAGGCAGCTCTGCGCACAAACTAAACACACACAAGACGTATTTTTATTGAATTCATAACCAGGTTTGGGGGTGTTTTGATATTTCTTGTCTGTTTTGTCCCCGCCAAGTTCCTTCAAAGCAGACGGTTCCCGTGGCTCCGCGAGCTCGTCCGGTCCCTGAGGAGGAGCTGATCCTGATGAAAAGTAGAGCCTCCATGTTACGTTATCAGCAAGAGCAGGTGGAAGTGCCGGCACAGGACAGCAGGCAAGGTACAGACGCAGCTAAATTCTTCAGAGCTTAACCCTGGCCTTCCCTTCAGTCTCCTATCTGACCTCCGTCCTTCCCTTCAGTCTTCTATCTGACCTCCGTCCTTCCCTTCAGTCTTCTATCTGACCTCCGTCCTCCCCTCCAGTCTTCTATCTGACCTCTGTCCTCCCCTTCAGTCTTGCACAGTTGTACCGGCTCCTCTCCTGCACACTGGGAGCTTCTCACAATGTACATTAGAAGCTGCAGCAAGTCAGATAGAGCTCCGCCCCATTTCCTGGCTGGAGGACGTCCAGCATCACTGGATTACACTTACATTTAGTGGATTTCAGTTCTCTGTCATTCAGGCTCAGCATCGCATGTGGGTGTTGCCACAGCTTCCTGTTTTCTTGAAGCCATGTACCGCATCCCGCTAGCCTCTCCCCTTATCCTGTCAGCCCCTCCCCCTAGCCAAAATTTGCCTGCATTGAATGGATAAGCACAGAGATGCAGCTTTTATTTCTAATCATGTCATTATCATCTTGATGAGGGGGAGGGGAGGATCCAGAGAAGGTAAAATATAAGTAGATTAAAGGTCAACATAAGTATTTCTAATGTCTCACCTGTTAATATTTGATGTCCTTCCAGTTGATGAGCAAAGACTGGAAATCCTCTCCAGACTGCACCCAGAGCCAGTGGAGGAGACTGCAACCTGGGGACAAGGTCTGTGCCTTTTTTTGCTATTGGATGGGACATAGGAAGATTTCCAACAGAGCGGAGAGCGAATGCAGCCAAACTTTGGCCCTCCAGCTGTGGTGAAACTACAAATCCCATAATCCACCTGCCTTAGGGAGTCAGGCATGTGTCAGACTCTTGCACTGCCTCATGGGATTTGTAGTTTCTTCGCAGCTGGAGGGCCAGAGTTTGCCCTGCTCTAAGGATTGTGTTCATTGACATCAAAGCTGTTTCTCTTACGGGAGACATCATTGGGGTCAGTGGGAGGAGCTATAGTGCCCCATCATTGGGGTCAGTGGGAGGAGGAATAATGCCCCATCATTGGGGTCAGTGGGAGGAGGAATAGTGTCCCATCCTGGGGGGAGGAGCTATAGTGCCCCATCATTGGTGTCAGTGGGAGGAGGAATAGTGTCCCATCCTGGGGGCAGGGGGAGGAGCTATAGTGCCCCATCGGTGTCAGTGGGAGGGGGAATAGTGTCCCATCATTGGGGTCAGTGGGAGGAGGAATAATGCCCCATCATTGGGGTCAGTGGGAGGAGGAATAGTGTCCCATCCTAGGGGGAGGAGCTATAGTGCCCCATCATTGGGGTCAGTGGGAGGAGCTAAGATGCCCCATCATTGGTGTCAGTGGGAGGAGGAATAGTGTCCCATCATTGGTGTCAGTGGGAGGGGGAATAGTGTCCCATCATTGGGGTCAGTGGGAGGAGCTATAATTCCCCATTATTGGGGTCAGTGGGAGGGGGAATAGTGTCCCATCATTGGTGTCAGTGGGAGGGGGAATAGTGTCCCATCATTGGTGTCAGTGAGAGGGGGAATAGTGCCCCATCATTGGGGTCAGTGGGAGGAGCTATAATTCCCCATCATTGGTGTCAGTGGGAGGAGGAATAATGCCCCATCATTGCTCCAATCCACGCTCCCTCTGCCCGCATATAAAGTGAATTGTGGGTGGGGTCATTCAGCTCCTCCTCTTTTTATATGCGCCAGTCATTAGCATTTCTCATCATCTGCATTGATTGCGGTGTATCAGCAGGCGGAGCTGGGCGGGATTAGGGAGCACTGGGCGGGGTTAAGCCGGGGGTATACTGATAGTGGCAATCATGTGACTAGGCTTTGCTAGAAGCTCATGCCCGTGCACCGTCACGCTGTATTCCCAGCCAGCGCAGAGGCCAATAGTGACAACACTGATATGGGGAAGGAAGTTGCAGCGTTGTCACTTGCTGGGAGGAAGTGAGAACAAGCTCCTTTTAGCCGGCGGCCATTGAAGGATATTTCTAATCGTATAATTCCGGTTTCCCCGTGACGCTGCGTCGCATGTCTTATATTTAGCCCGTAGTCCATCAGAAGCATTTATGGTCCTTCAGTTTTTATCATTTGATGTCCTTCCAGTTGATGAGCGTAGAATGGACGTCCTCTCCAGACTGCACCCAGCGCCGGTGGAGGAGAGCACAACCTGGGGACAAGGTTTGTACGTTTGTTTGTTCTAAGAGGTTCAGAGGGATGTAAGTACATAGACGGGAACCGCTTTACCGGCCAAAGAATGATCGACATTTTGTTCAGCCAGTCTTGTGGTTTATAGATTCCCTGCCAGAAACCACAGCCAGGTAGATCATCCTTCAGCTTTACTACTTCCTGTTTCCTGAATCGCCTCTCTGTTATTTGGGGAGCAGCAGCGATGGAGATCCATTGCCCTCTGAGTATTGAGGAAAGGGAGAGTCAACACAGGAAGTTGCATTGCTGAAGCAAGAAGAAAGGGAGAGCGTCGCCCGCCTCGCTGTGCAGTGTAGCAGATGTGTGTAAATTGCAAGTCTGACTGAACAGAACTGGCAGTTACCATGGTAAACGGGTAACTATCTTCAATCACATTCCCTTCGATTTCTCATACGGATTTCAGCACCAGAGAATGGTAAATGCAAGCACACTAAACTTCAGCCGAGCTGTCTACATTGGAGATGAGTCCGTATTGGGGAGCGCTCATCGTCTCTTCTCCATCTCTTTGTTTTCTGTATCAGGTGTCGAAGAAACGGAAAATCTTCGGCCCATGGACAGCCGATCCTTCATCCTGAAAAGCGCGAAAGTATCCAAGACACCCCCCATGCCGGCTCCTCCCACACCGGACATGCCACAGCAGCTTGGGAGGCTTATTCAGCCCAGGTAGGAGAGCAATCTGGAGAGGAGAGCCAGACAGAGGAAGGAGCAGAGTCCTCCAGCAGAGCAGAGTCATAGAGGAAGGAGCAGAGTCCTCCAGCAGAGCAGAGTATTTCAGGAGAGGAGAGTTACAGAGGAAGGAGCAGAGTCCTCCAGCAGTGCAGAGTATCTCAGCAGAGCAGAGTCATAGAGGAAGGAGCAGAGTCCTCCAGCAGAGCAGAGTATTTCAGGAGAGGAGAGTTACAGAGGAAGGAGCAGAGTCCTCCAGCAGAGCAGAGTATTTCAGGAGAGTTATAGAGGAAGGAGCAGAGTCCTCCAGCAGAGCAGAGTATTCCAGGAGAGGAGAGTCATAGAGGAAGGAGCAGAGTTATAGAGGAAGGAGCAGAGTCCTCCAGCAGAGCAGAGTATATCAGCAGAGGAGAGTTATAGAGGAAGGAGCAGAGTCCTCCAGCAGAGTATATCAGGAGAGGAGAGTTATAGAGGAAGGAGCAGAGTCCTCCAGCAGAGCAGAGTATTCCAGGAGAGGAGAGTTATAGAGGAAGGAGCAGAGTCCTCCAGCAGTGCAGAGTATTTCAGGAGAGGAGAGTCATAGAGGAAGGAGCAGAGTCCTCCAGCAGAGCAGAGTATTTCAGGAGAGGAGAGTTATAGAGGAAGGAGCAGAGTCCTCCAGCAGAGTATTTCAGGAGAGCAGAGTCTCAGATTCTGAGCCATAAACTGTCTTTTTCTGCTCATTTCAGAGAGAATATAATTCCGGAGAAGCCGGCAAGTCCGAAGTTCATTGTGACTCTGGACGGGGTGCCGAGCCCGCGTGGTTATCACTCTGATGAAGAGATGGAGGTGGATCCGCCGGCCTACACCGAGGAAGGTCTGTACGCTGATCCTCACAACCCGCCCAGCAGCCATCTCACGCAGCCAAATTCTCAGGATGTGCACGCCTCTAATGGTACGCCTCGTCATACGGCCCGTCACATGACATATACATCCCCCGCCCCCCCCTCTGCCGATCCCTGCACTGGCTTCCAATAGCCCAAAGGTTCAAATTCAAAATATTGACAAACACTTACAAAGCCGTCCACAACTCCGCCCCCGACTATATCTCCAACCTCGTCTCAAAGTATCACCCTAACCGTCCCCTCCGCTCTTCACAAGACCTCCTGCTTTCCAGCTCCGTCATCAACTCCTCCCATGCTCGCCTCCAGGACTTCACTAGAGTGTCTCCCATTCTATGGAACTCTTTAACCCAACCTGGTTGTCTGTCTGCCACTCTGACTGCCTTCATCTCTTCCGGGAAGCCGATCCCACCTCAACCTAACCGCTCAACCATCACTTTCTCAAACAATTCATCCCCACACAGCTCCCTCCTCATGTATCACTGGCCCCTCCTCTTTTAGATTGTAAGCTCTCAGGGGCAGGGCCCTCCTTACCGTCTTGAGTTGTATTGTGATTGTAATGTCTTCCTTATATTGTAAAGCGCTGCTCAAACTGCTGGCGCTCTATAAATCCTGTATAATAATAATGTGTGTGGAAACATCCACTTGTAGTCTCTATAAAAGCCCATGTGACAGGGTGACAACGCAGGAGCACAACTGGAAGACAGGGACAGAGTGTTGTCACCCTATAACAGTAAGTGCCTGAACAAGGACCTTCATGGCGGGATCACCTGGGATTATTTTAAGGATTGCTGCAGATTTGGGAAGATTGAAATGACGGGATATTATATGAACATGTTGAAGCTGATTTGACATTTCAGTGATTTGGGATGACATTTCCTGTAAGCCGAGTTGTCGTCTTCTGATCTGCGTCAGGTTAGAATTGTTGGCAGGCTTATAAAACACTTTCCATTGGAGATGATTTGACTTTATACACTTTCTGCAGAGCCCGCTGCGGTTTCTGGCAAGGCAAAGATCCACGAGCGCTGCAAGTACTGGCCGGCATGCAAGAATGCAGAGCACTGCGCCTATCACCACCCGACTACTGTGTGCAAGTAAGTGATCAGACGAGGGCTCCACCAATGTAAAACACTGAAGAAGTGGACGGTGTTCAGTAGTCTTATATTTAGCCTTCCTTGGTTCCCTCCCCCAATATCGGCATTCTAATGAGCTATTTGAAATTCTTCCGTGGCATACTCACTGGGTCTTTGTGCTTCTCTGTGCAATGCGGGCAGATCATGGCTGGTGGGAGGGTCCAGCAGGGTGCTGTACATAGCTTGCTGAAAGAGCCCTTGTTCTATCACCGGTTGTGACTTCGTTAGAATGTGTGACCGATCACGTGGTCACACATTCGTACGTAGTCACGTCCCATTTTTTTCCCGGGCTAAAAATGTGTGACCGGCAAAAAGGTGTAGAATTCAAATCTTTCTCCGCTGTTCCAGGGCAGATCGGTCCTCCTGGACATACCATCTGCGACGCCGATCTGCCCTGGAACAGCGGAGAAAGCTTTGAATTCTACACCTTTTTGCCGGTCACACATTTTGACCCCGGGAAAAAATGGGCGTGACTACGTTAGAATGTGTGATCACGTGACCGGTCACACATTCTAAGGCAGTCACAATCTGTGATAGAACACCCTCAGCCCTGATGCAAGCAGTGGGCCGGCTCTTGGGAGGAGTTATGCAAATCTAAAAATGACTTGATGGGTGGATGTCAGCCTGGAGCTATGTACAGCACCCTGTCAGTCCCTCCCACCAGCATTGTATAGAAAAGCACAGAGACCCGGCGATGACATCACAGGGTTTAAGGACCCAGTGAAGGCAAATATAAGCAGATATCACTTCGGCTTCTGACGCGCTTCATTTTCTTTCCTTCAGGGCTTTCCCCAAGTGCCGCTTCGCTGAAAAATGCTTCTTCATTCACCCCAACTGCAAATTCGATGCCAAGTGTACCAAAGCGGACTGTCCATACACGCACGCCAGCAGACGGATACCGCCGGCTGCTGCGACACAAGGTACCGTGCAAGCCTACAGAGGCATCGAAGTGGACCTGTCACCTGCACACGAATGACAT
>NW_017306926.1:121133-123450 GCF_000935625.1 Nanorana parkeri | reverse complement strand
CCTCATATGTGTCATAAACTATAAGTTTATTTTATTAATACAAATATAATATATTATAAGTGATATTTAAATCTGCGAAATAAATGAGTGATTGTGATCCTACGTGACACTGAACTCTGTGAATAATAAACTTGAATACTGGTGAGTAATTACTTCCTATTATTTACAATATTGCAATCACTACGGATAGCACACTTGGATTAATAAAATAAACTTATAGTTCATGACACATATGAGGATATATATATATAAAAAAAACCATATAGATCAATTAAACCAAGCGCAACATATTAGCCCCTCTTTTCAACGTTTAACATACATTGTTGCAGCTGGTGCCTAATATTGACTCCAAAAGCGCGAACTAACTTGTTTGAAACATTCCCATTTAATTGGCACGCGGTGAAGTCAAAACCATTGTGAGCACTTGGTATGTTCTGTTGTTTGTCCATACCAAAGAAAACCAATTTTCATTGGAAAGTCATATTCCGCTGTTACAGTCTGTGATCAGGTCTCTGTCAGACAATGGTCACTCTTCCCATGCATGGTAAACGCTCACATTAACATTCGGAGCTTAGGAGGAAGTCAGCGAGACTCTTGAGGACCACAATTGGGATGTACCGTGCACATCAGTGAGTGCAATGGTGGCTCGCAGGTTGTTGTGTATGGGGCTGTGTAGCTGTAGACCGGTCAGGGGGCCCATGCTGACCCGTGTCCTCCAACAAAATCACCTACAATGGCATCAGAACTGGAGCAATGGAAGAAGGTGGCCGGGTCTGGTGAATCATGTGGATGGCCCGGTGCGTGTGTTACCTGGGGAAGAGATGGCACCAGGATGTATTATGGGAAGAAGACAAGCCGGCGGAGGCCGTGTGATGCTTTGGGGAATGTTCTGCTGGGTTGACTTGGCCTCCCATTTCCCCAAATCTCAATCCAATGGATCATCTGAGGGATGTGCTGGAGAAACAAGTCTGATCCATGGAGGCCGATCACCTCACAACTTACAGGGCTTAAAGGATCTGCTACTGACGGCTCGGTGCCAGATACCACAGCATACCTTCAGAGGTCTAGGGGAGTCCATGCCTGGACGGGTCAGGAATAGGGGGACCTACTCAATATTAGGCGGTTGGTCATAATGTTATGGCTGATCGGTGTGTTTGTATAAATATAATGATGGACATATGAGTATCACTCCACACACCCAGTGGGTCTGGGCCTACTCCCTTTTCAGTGCCTGGGGATGACCTTGACTGGGAGACTTACCACCTTGGTGGACTGGCCTGGTGGGATTTCCTTCTGTCTGCAGTAAGGGAACGTCCCTGCTGTGGTGGCACCAGGCGCCAAGTCTGGGTGGGATTGTGACGCTGCAGCTCCTAGTTATGAGGCTACAAAATGGCAGGGAGGCCTGCGTGGGGTCTGCTGGTGCCTCTTCCAGCCAGTCCTCATTGGGAAGGCGGTGTGCATACTTGGAAGGCATTCTCCTATTGTTGCTCTGGACATTCGCAGTTCCCTTTGCTTGAATCGTTTCCTGGCTCCGACACTAGTGTGACTCCTCCCTCTTCAGAGCAGCATCAGGACAGTCTGATAGGAAACTGCTAATATTAAAAGACGGAATCATGGAAGAATTAGAATATTAATTCTTTAATAATGTGTCCGTGGCCTCCTGTCCCTGGAGGGTCCTGAATAACAAGTTTGTTTTCTTCCCCCAGAGCCGGCCGCCAAGAGCCATGCGAAGGTTCAATGTCGTTTCTTCCCTTCATGCAAAAACACAGAGTGCTCATTCTTTCACCCCAAGGTAAGAGTAGAGTTTGTATAGTGCTGGCTGTACCTGATAATACGGCATGGCGGGAAGACCTGTTACCTGGACCGTTGTCACCCACCCCGTACCTCTCCCCTTGTTACAGCATTGCAGATTCAGCAATCATTGCAAGCGGCCAGACTGTGAATTTTATCATCCAACAAGCTCCGTTCCTCCGCGTCACGCCTTAACCTGGACACGCGCCCAAGTCAGGTAATGCTCCTCCTCCTCCCCAAAATAAGACTTGTATGTACGTCTATATCTATGTATAGTGTGTCTGTGTTTCTCTGCCTGACATACACACACACACGCAAGTGTGTGTGTAATATATATATATCGGAATGCTCCGATTCCTAGCCCGATACTTCCGGTATCAGGAAGCCGGGCAAACAGAGATTATATTTATATATATATATTAGGGATGCACCGATACTTCGGTAATCGAATACCGATAGTTTTTTTCCGGTACTCACCGATACAGAGTACCGGAAGTCACATTCAGGAAGCCAGGCGGCGTGTAAT
>NW_017306926.1:118836-121007 GCF_000935625.1 Nanorana parkeri | reverse complement strand
GACTTCCGGTACTCTGTATCGGTGAGTACCGGAAAAAAACTATCGGTATTCGATTACCGAAGTATCGGTGCATCCCTAAAATGTATATAATCCTCTGTTTTTTGTTATTTAAAAGCCATTGTGTTTATATATATATATATATAAAAAGAACAGATTGTCTGATTCATTGTGTACCCTATATCATCTAATGCTGAGCTTACTTGCCTTTCATCAGTGATTGATGGCCGCGGACTGGAGGATCTCCCCGTGCTCTGGAAGCCGCGAGGTCGCCCTCCGTCTCACCAGCAAACCCGTCCCGAGCCACGATGGTCACGTTTTGTTTTTTCATTTCTATGTATTTTATGACTGATATTGGAGATTCTGGTTTGTACCATTTTTGGAGGAAACCTCGTGTGAGCCGCTTTTATAAAGGTTTTGTGTTTATTATGAACTTGTTCTGTTGTTGGAAGACGCCGCGTGTGTGGTGTGTTTTTTTTTTGCACAATATATTTAAATTTTCCAATTCAGCTTTGTAGAGTCGTTCCTGCCATTCTGTCACCAAGAGACTTTCTCTCCTTTTATCAAAGCGTCGGCCAGCTGTTCCGGGGGATGAGAGACTGAATCTGATTGGCTGCTGGTGGGGGGTGCAGATTGTTCTTCTGCAAAGACACTTTGATAAATGAGGTGGAATGTATGTTGGAGCAATGTAATAAATAATGAAGAGTTGGCCAACTCACTGCACCATGTGATCTCCCAGCACCAATCCCGGCACTCAGAAACACTTCCCTTCCATTGACTAGACCAGGGGTAGGCAACCTCGGCTCTCCAGCTGTGGTGAAACTACAAAGCCCATGATGCCTCTAGCTCTGGGAGTCATGCCTGTGGCTGTCAGAGTCTTACAATGCATCATGGGCCTTATAGTTCCCCAACAGCTGAAGGGCCATGGTTGCTTACCCCTGGACTAGACGGTGCATTGGGTTCTGCAGGGGTTACATGGTTACATAGTTAGTCAGGCTGAAAAAAGACACAAGTCCATCGAGTTCAACCTATAGAGAAAAGCCTAAACAGAACACTATGCCCACAATTACCCCCCTGTTGATCCAGAGGAAGGCAACAAAACCCCTATAAAGCATATAGGGGCGGCGCTGCGGAGTTCTTAACGTTCCTCTCCAGGATGCTCTCATTTTACTCTGAGACTTCCCTTCCCCCAACCACAAGCCAAACGAGTGTACAGTTTATCAGAATCTTACTCGTTTTGCTTGAAATTGCCTCAATAAGATGTTGTGGCATCTGAAATGTTCACTCTCATTGTAGTTAAAGGAGAACTATGGGGTTAAGGCTTTTCCCCATAGTTCTCCTTAGGGTAACGGGAGGACACAAACTAGCGTCCTCCCGTCACCCTAAGCTCAGTATATAGGGAGCTACAGCTCCCTATATACTGAGACGCCGCAGCTGAAGCTGATCCCGACATTACTGTCTGGATCCGCCCAGCTGCGTGATTGACAGCTGGCTCTGCCTATCTAGAGGCAGAGCCAGCTGTACCCGCCCCCTCCCTCGTCCGTTCGGCCAGTCAGCGCTGGAGGATCGGACAGCGGAGGGGGGAATCCCTGCAGGGACCTGTGAGTGACAGTCACGGCTCTCAGCACAGATAGATCGAGAAGTGAGCGAGCGCCGGTATGTGTTCGCTCACTTCCCGATCTACTGAGCCGACCTGTGACAGTCTCATTGTCACACGTCGGCTAGAACTATGAGGTGAGTGAAAAGCACCCCCCCCCCTCATAGTTCTCCATTTAAGTCCAGCCGCTGGGAGGAGGATCATTGAGGAGTCTGAAGTCACATCCTTGGTATCCTCAGTGAGAATTTGTTCTGCACTTTGTGAACGTCATGTGAATGTATGGGAGCTCCAGTAGCTGAACCACTATAGTCCGGCTTTAATGGGCACGGGGACTGTGTATTGGCACAGCTACGAGGGAGTGTGCAAGAAAGGGTGACAACACTGCGGCTGAAATGAGCAAGCGTTGTCATCCTGACTACACCTGGCTGGTATGAATTCATTGAAAGCAGGGCACATAATATATATAAATGGAGTACGTTTTTTGACATTCCCATGTGCAACACCTTTTTGGTTTACGTGTTCAGGTTCAATTTTACTATTTTTAATTTACAATCAAAACGTATTATTTTATATTGGG
>NW_017306926.1:117187-118758 GCF_000935625.1 Nanorana parkeri | reverse complement strand
ATGAAATTTGGGGGGAAATCCAAAATGTTAGGTTGTCACCAGGGCAGGAATAGAGGGAAACCTGTTTCTGTGACAACTGTCTCTATAAAGTATGTGGACGGCGCGGGAGCGCCACGGATACGGGGCAGGTCCAGTCAGTTTTTAATGTCGCACGACAATAGATCAGAAGAAAATGGCAAAAATGTTTTGGATGCTCCACCCTTCCCCTTCACGATTATTATTATCATTGAATCATTTAACACGTTAATGAAATAAAAATCATAATTACTTTATTATTTTGTTAATTTTCTTAAATGTTAATAATCGTATAATGTTGAAATCGGATCGTTTTGTACTATAGGAGACTTTTCTAGGAGAATGTCAATAACTGACTAGAGCTCTACACCGATCAGCCCTAACAGTGTGACCCCTGAGAGGTGACGTGATTAACATTGATTATATGGGTACAATGGCCCCTGGAAGAGGGGGGATATATTACACTGGCCCCTGGAAGAGGGGGGATATATTACAATGGCACCTGGAAGTGGGGGGGATATATTACAATGGCACCTGCAAGTGGGGGGATATATTACAATGACACTGGGGGGGTATATTTCAATGACACCCGGGAGTGGGGGGGATATATTACAATGACACCTGGAGGTGGGGGGGATATATTACAATGACACCTGGAGGTGGGGGGGATACATTACAATGGCACTTGGAATTGGGGGGATATATTACAATGACACCTGGAAGTGGGGGGGATATATTCAGCAGGAAGTGAACATTTTGTCCCTGAAGTTAATGTGTTGGAAGCAGAAACAATGGACACATGGAAGGATTTGAGGGACTCTGACATTGTGACGTGTAGACAACCGGGTCAGAGCAACTCCAACACTGCAGCTCTTGTGCGATGTTCCCGGTCAGAACCGACCAAAAGTGGCCCAAGGAAGGAAAACCGGTGCACTGGCGACAAGGTCATGGGCGGCCAAGGCTCATTGATGGACCCACCTGATGAATCATGTGGATGGCCGGGTGCGTCACTTACCTGGGTGCCGGGGAGGAAGCGAGAGGAGCTAAATTAAGTTCCACTTTTAAACAGATTTTAATTATTATTTGTGTAATTTTGTTGGTCAGCCGTCATGACTAGGGGGGGTGTTGAGCCTCGTCGTGGCACATGATGGCTTTTCTTGTGAGCTGTTGTCATGTGGGAAAAAAATGAACCGGACTTGCATGGTATCTGTGGTGCTCTCACTCTACTACTCAGTGGACCCCCCAAGCATACCCTGGCTGATGGAGAGCTGACTCTAAAATCCGGATCTAAGGGCCTTAAAGGAGAACTATGGGGTCAGGGCTTTTCCCCATAGTTATCCTTAGGGTAACAGGAGGACACAAACTAGCGTCCTCCCGTCACCCTAAGCTCAGTATATAGGGAGCCACAGCTCGCGGTATACAGAGACGCCGGAGCGGATCCCGACAATTATGTCTGGATCCGCCCAGCTGTGTGAGTGACAGCTGGCTCTGCCTATCTAGAGGCAGAGTCAGCTGTACCCGCCCCCTCCCCCGTCCGTTCCGCCAGTCAACGCTGG
>NW_017306926.1:113729-117007 GCF_000935625.1 Nanorana parkeri | reverse complement strand
GGGGGGGGGATATATTACAATGACACCTGGAGGTGGGGGGGATATATTACAATGACACCTGGAGGTGGGGGGGATACATTACAATGGCACTTGGAATTGGGGGGATATATTACAATGACACCTGGAAGTGGGGGGGATATATTCAGCAGGAAGTGAACATTTTGTCCCTGAAGTTAATGTGTTGGAAGCAGAAACAATGGACACATGGAAGGATTTGAGGGACTCTGACATTGTGACGTGTAGACAACCGGGTCAGAGCAACTCCAACACTGCAGCTCTTGTGCGATGTTCCCGGTCAGAACCGACCAAAAGTGGCCCAAGGAAGGAAAACCGGTGCACTGGCGACAAGGTCATGGGCGGCCAAGGCTCATTGATGGACCCACCTGATGAATCATGTGGATGGCCGGGTGCGTCACTTACCTGGGTGCCGGGGAGGAAGCGAGAGGAGCTAAATTAAGTTCCACTTTTAAACAGATTTTAATTATTATTTGTGTAATTTTGTTGGTCAGCCGTCATGACTAGGGGGGGTGTTGAGCCTCGTCGTGGCACATGATGGCTTTTCTTGTGAGCTGTTGTCATGTGGGAAAAAAATGAACCGGACTTGCATGGTATCTGTGGTGCTCTCACTCTACTACTCAGTGGACCCCCCAAGCATACCCTGGCTGATGGAGAGCTGACTCTAAAATCCGGATCTAAGGGCCTTAAAGGAGAACTATGGGGTCAGGGCTTTTCCCCATAGTTCTCCTTAGGGTAACAGGAGGACACAAACTAGCGTCCTCCCGTCACCCTAAGCTCAGTATATAGGGAGCCACAGCTCGCGGTATACAGAGACGCCGGAGCGGATCCCGACAATTATGTCTGGATCCGCCCAGCTGTGTGAGTGACAGCTGGCTCTGCCTATCTAGAGGCAGAGTCAGCTGTAACCGCCCCCTCCCCCGTCCGTTCTGCCAGTCAACGCTGGAGGATCGGAGGGGGGAATCCAGCCCTCCCCTGACAGGATCGAGAGGTGAGCGAACGCCGGTATGTGTTCCCTCACCTCCCGATCTACTGAGCCGACCCTTGACAGTCTCATTGTCACAGGTCGGCTAGAACTATGAGGTGAGTGAAAAGCACTCCCCCCCCCCCATAGTTCTCCTTTTAAAGCAAACTTTTACCCCCTTTGACTAAAGATCACATCACCTCTACTGATATGAAATCATCTCACATTCATTAGCTCAGCAAGCATATTTTTCATTTACTTACAAACGTCTTTCCACTTCCTGGTCCTCCTGGTGATGTAATCTGTGCCCAAGCATTGCATCCTGGGAAGGTGACATCAGCAGAGCATTGCTGGGAAATCTCATCTGTAATCTCACGAGATCTCAGGGAAAGGGCATTTTCCTCCCCTGAGATGATGTGAGCGGTCACATGTCCTAGTCACATGTGCCAGAGTTCCAGGAAGTAAAGGGAGATCTAGTAATCTTTACAAAGAACAAGGCAGACTGCCTTCAAAGGGGAGACAGCCTAAGGGTTAACCAAAGATCGGGACAGACCAATCTTTGGTTAACCCTTAGGCTGGGCACACACCTTACAACCACCGCAAGAATTTTGTCTTGCGATGGTTGTAAGGTACTTAAAAAAACGTACGATCTGTCTATCTTGCATAGGCAGATCGTACTTGCGATGATCGCAAGCCACGCCCCCTGAGGGGCGGGCTTCAGATGACGGCAATGCCGAACGGGCAGTGTGGGCTTGCGCACACCGGCCCGTACGGCTTTTAGCGTACGGACATGCCACATGTCCGTAAGTTAAAAGTCGTGCGACCTTACAGTAGTAGAGGTCGCACGGCTTACACGCACCTTACGATAATCGTACGATCGCGGGATTTCCCGCCATTACCGTACGATTATCGCAAGGTGTGTGGGGACCTTAAGACTGTCTCCCTTTTGAAGGCAGTCTGCCTTGTTCTTTGTATGCTGTTACTGGGTTACTGGTACGGTAGACAGACCACCTCAAAAAGGGTAATCTATAGAGCATAGATCTCCAGGAGTAAAACAAGCCCAGTTTCTTAGATCTAGTAATCTACTCTTAGTTAAAATGGCCGCTGTCAGAAGACTGGGGAAGAAAAGAGAAATAAGGTGCAGAGAATACAAAGCCGGCAATTATCTAGAAGTATCTGTGTGTAGATTGTCAGTACGGAACATTCTAAAGGTGCTTTTGTTGTCATTTTGAAGATTTGGGTAAAGTTCCTCTTTAATCCTCTTGTTTTTGGATCCAACGCTCTATGAACACACCTTTTATGGTGACTAAGGCTGGGCACACACCTTACAACCATCGCAAGACTTTTGTCTTGCGATGGTTGTAAGGTACTTAAAAAAACGTACGATCTGCCCATCTTGCATAGGCAGATCATACTTGCGATCGCAAGCCACGCCCCCTGAGGGGCGGGCTTCCGATGACGGCAATGCCGAACAGACAGTGTGCGCTTGCGCACACCGGCCCGTACGGCTGTTATCGTACGGACATGCCACACACCCGCCGAACGTCGTACGATGCTCGGCGCGTTTTCGAACATGTCCGTAAGTTCAAAGTCGTGCGACCTTACAGTAGTAGAGGTCGCACGGCTTCCACGCACCTTACGATAATCGTACGATCGCGGGATTTCCCGCCATTATCGTACGATTATCGTAAGGTGTGTGGGGACCTTAAGAAGGGATTTCCCTTCCATCGGAAAGATATCCTTTCACTTCTTGTTGCGTCTACAGGACAGGAAGTGAAGGGAAATGTCCGTAATGAGACACAGCTGACGGGGTTCTAACCCTCCCGTACCTTAGTTTTGGTTTTAGATACACAAGGGAAAGCAGACGGCGACAAGGAAATATTTGTAAGAAATTATATTTATGTCTCAGGAATAAATGCACTCATAGTCCCTCTAATAACCCCAATATGAGTTACAGGCCCCTTCTGGCAGCGAAGAGGTTAAATACACAGCTCAACAGACTGAATAAAACGCCTTCATAAAGAAACAAGCAGCACATACAATATGGCAACCTCAGCGTGGACGGGACCGGACAAGGCAAAGACGGGAGATGTCGGACTTTGGGAGTGTAGGGAAGGCACTCGCTTTAAAGTGAGCCGCATCCCGGCTGGCACAGCGACTGGAGCGAGGTCGGTCGCCCCGGCGGTAGGGCCCGGATCGTCCGCGCCTTTCGTCTTGCGACATGGACCTCACGGGCAACGTCCACGATGCCGGTATGTTTACAACTTGAACCGCATCCGCCCAGCTGGCAGCCAGACCC
>NW_017306926.1:110727-111487 GCF_000935625.1 Nanorana parkeri | reverse complement strand
CGAACATCGTACGATGCTCGGCGGGTTTTCGAACCTGTCCGTAAGTTAAAAGTCGTGCGACCTTACAGTAGTAGAGGTCGCACGGCTTCCACGCACCTTACGATAATCGTACGATCGCGGGATTTCCCGCCATTATCGTACGATTATCGTAAGGTGTGTGGGGACCTTAAGAAGGGATTTCCCTTCCATCGGAAAGATATCCTTTCACTTCTTGTTGCGTCTACAGGACAGGAAGTGAAGGGAAATGTCCGTAATGAGACACAGCTGACGGGGTTCTAACCCTCCCGTACCTTAGTTTTGGTTTTAGATACACAAGGGAAAGCAGACGGCGACAAGGAAATATTTGTAAGAAATTATATTTATGTCTCAGGAATAAATGCACTCATAGTCCCTCTAATAACCCCAATATGAGTTACAGGCCCCTTCTGGCAGCGAAGAGGTTAAATACACAGCTCAACAGACTGAATAAAACGCCTTCATAAAGAAACAAGCAGCACATACAATATGGCAACCTCAGCGTGGACGGGACCGGACAAGGCAAAGACGGGAGATGTCGGACTTTGGGAGTGTAGGGAAGGCACTCGCTTTAAAGTGAGCCGCATCCCGGCTGGCACAGCGACTGGAGCGAGGTCGGTCGCCCCGGCGGTAGGGCCCGGATCGTCCGCGCCTTTCGTCTTGCGACATGGACCTCACGGGCAACGTCCACGATGCCGGTATGTTTACAACTTGAACCGCATCCGCCCAGCTGGCAGCCAGACCC
>NW_017306926.1:110336-110706 GCF_000935625.1 Nanorana parkeri | reverse complement strand
CAGATCCCGCAGCCGCTCGGCTACCCAGCAAGGCGTAGAGAGGAGACGCTCTCGGGCGCTCTGGGTGGACAATTGCACAGGTGCTCCGTTGTCATCAGTGCGGCATGTGGACGCATTTCCATACAAACAAACTGAAGCAGAGAGAGGAAAGTTCTGTTAGGAAACGCACGGTGCGCCTGAACTTATTTCAGAATCTAAAGTATCTGATTAGCTTGGAGAGAAACAATAGCAATCCTACCGACTCCCCCTGAACATGCCTAGTTTTTATACACGCATTGTATGTTTGACTATATTTACATACATGACTATGCACACATACATTTATTTGTGGGGGTCACATGATGGTTGGTCCCCCCTTTTTTTCCCCCTC
>NW_017306926.1:99858-110307 GCF_000935625.1 Nanorana parkeri | reverse complement strand
CAGGGGCTGGGGGGGGGGGGTTCTTAAAACGAAGCTCGGTGCATATTGATGACATCACAGACCTTTAGGAGCTCTTTGGCTCTATGGAGATTTGTGTTGTTCAAGCTGAACAGGGCCGGGCGGGCGCATCTCGGCAACAATCTAACCGTGGACATACAGGCACGCCATGCGCCGGCACCGCCTCCTATAAGGAACTGAACAGTAAACCGAGGTATCCCCTGCACGCCATACGGCAATGGAGACCGGTGACAGTGATGGTGCTCGTAGTGATGTCCGCGTATGGCGCCGTGCAAATCCAAAGTTTGAATCCCTAGGCGATGGCCTAGTTTGCCTAGCCGGCAGCGCTGGCTCTCTGGCTCCTTAAACACTTGTGCCGTGCTTCTCTGAATAAAAGAACACTTGTAGGGTTATTCACAGAAGGGTGAAGGGTTTGGAGAAGGCCGGGAGAAGTGAACAATCTAGGACAACATCGCTGATTTGAAAAAATGTTCCAATTCAGCTCACTTTCCAGTTCAGCTATGTTGTCCTAGATCAGTGGTGGCGAACCTTGGCACTCCAGCTGTGCCAAAACTACAAATCCCAACATGCATCTGGCTCTGGGAGTTATGTCTGTGGCTGTCAGAGCCTTGCAATGCCTCATGGGACTTGTAGTTCCAAAACAGCTGGAGTGCCAAGGTTGGCCGTCCCCTGTCCTAAATTGTTCTCTTCTCCAAACTCTTCACCCTTTTGTGAATAACCCTGTTGGATTTATGTCATCCTTTGTGTGCTGGTGATATTCATTGTTCAAACCTATAAGGATCTAAACACGCTATCATGACGATCCTTCCATGCTTAGCCTGCTCAGAAACATACAGAAAAGGTTTCTTGATCAGTGGGACTTGGCAGGATCACCGAGGTATGTACCATACATAGTAAAAGGAACTAATCTATGTGACGTGAGGGGCAAAGGACAGCAGTCCCCAAGTTTTATCTTTTGGGTTAACATGCACTTTAATTTGAAACGATGGGCAAAGATAGAACAACAGGTGACATACAGGTGAAACTGGAATAATTAGAATATCGTGCAAAGTTCATTTATTTCACTAATGCAACTCAAAAGGTGAAACTAATATATGAGAGAGACTCATTACATGCAAAGCAAGATAGTTCAAGCCGTGATTTGTCATAATTGTGATGATTATGGCTTACAGCTCATGAAAACCCCAAGAACCCCAAATCCACAACCTCAAGAAAGTAGATTATTACATGCAATCAATAAAACAAGGATTGTACATAGAACAATATCGGACCTCTGAAAAGTACAAGCATGCATATGTACTCAGTACTTGGTTTGGGCCCCTTTTGCAGCACTTACTGCAATTACTTTTGCACGATATTCTAATTATTCGAGTTTCACCTGTATATGATGCAATCTTTCAGTAGCATCAACAGCAGTTTTTTTTTTTTTTCTGGTTTACCCCGTAACAATTTTAGAACCTCTCAAAGCTGCCAGTGGATCCATTACCGTGTTTCCCCGAAAATAAGACACTGTCTTATATTTTTTTTGGCTCAAAAAAACACACCGGGTCTTATTGTCGGGGGAGGTCTTATTTATAATTTTTTTATGTACAACAATCCCCACTGATTCATGTACACAAATATGGTGATCAGGGCAATCAGGGGGTGCCGTACCTTTCCAAGAGCAATTTGCTAACCAATCGCTGGCCAGAATGAGCGAAGCGCACTTTCACTATGGATTCCTCACAGGCGGAGCGCATTTGGTATGACTCCGCCTGTGACAGGAGGCGGCGCTATAGAGGAAGCATTGGCTTATGCGGCTCTGCCCCCTCCGGTGCCGCCTCGCTTCCTCTAGCGCCGGCTTCGTTGGCACCGCTGATTCTCTCCTGCATCTCCCGCGGCTCTACAAGTTCCCCCTTATGCCACCACCGGCCCCCGGGAATGGTCACAACTTGGTCTTATTTTCGGGGTAGGTCTTATATTTTAGCAATTCCCAAAAATAGTACTAGGTCTTATTTTCGGGGAAACAGGGTATGTCTCCACCCGATTAAAAAGTATTTTGGCCCTGAACATATTTACAAAAGCGCCATAGATTCCCTTTATGTTACCGAGAGGGGAGTCTGTGTCCTGCTCACCATGGTTGGATTTAGTTGGTTCCAACTGCTTTTCCGCTGTACAAAAAGCCCTCACCCGTAGGAACCGGCAAAATATGAAAAAGTGGAGTGGACCAGAAGAAGGTCAGAGTAACGAGAACCATCATAAAAAATAATGTAATATACACTGTATGGACACCTGGCCATCACACCTATATGAGCTTGTTGGACATCCCATTCCAAAACCATGGTCATTAATTTGGAGTTGCCCCCCTTTGTGTCTATAACATCCTCCAGTCTCAAGACTTTGGGGGGTGTCTGTGGGAATGTGTGCTTATTTGTGAGGTCAGGTACTGATGTTGGATGTGAAGACCTGCCCACAATCGGCGTTCCAATTCATCCCAAAGGTGTTCAGTAGGGATGAGGGGTCAGGGCTCTGTGCAAGACACTTGAGTTCCTCCACCAATCTAATCACACCGTGTCTTTATGGAGCTGGCTTTGTGCACAGGGACCAGTCATGGCGGAACAGAAAAGGGTCTTCACCAAACTGTGACCACAAGGCAGGAAGAGAACAATTGTCTACAATGTCTTTGTATGATGTAGTATTAACAGAACCTTCACTGGAAACACCTGAACTCAGTCATTGAGACGGGGTCCACATACTTTTGGTCATACAGTGTAGGTGTGATGGTCAGATGTCCACAAACACTTGACAGTAAAGTGTAACAGAGAATGGTGAATGCTTAGTTACATTACAGAGGGACTTCAGATATAAACCCAGGTCATTCCCCTTCAGTACTGAACCAATCTTACCTGCAGTCGTCTCCTCCTGCACTAACCACGTAGCGGTCACCACTGGTGAATCGGATGTTGGTCACATGGGCAGAGTGCCCCAGGAAACGCTTGTGTTTTGCCTGTAATAGAGAGGTGATGGCATGAATTCTCTCACTTTAAAGGTTGTTTAGACGAAGTCCAACTGCAGGTAATTAGGTCGGCCACAGACACGCAGATACATCACTGAGAATGATAGGCAGCAAAACATCTGTACGGTGCCCCATGATATCTAAGCGTGGCCACTGAGAACCATAGGCAGTATGATATCTGCTCATGTATGGAGGAGCTCCAGAACACATGGTGAGCTTTTCCCAAGCTCTTCCATTGGCAGCACCCGCCTGTGAGTTATTTACACCCTTTCCTCCCAAGATAAGGGAAATCCCAGCACGCAGTCACACAGATTATCAGTTTCATAATTCCCATCGAAGCCCGTAAACCACAAAACCCATACTTACGAACTTTTCCGGACAGGGGAAGTCAAATAACTTGACCATTCCCAAGTCATCGCCCGTAACCAGGCTGATCCCTGAGTGAGAGACGCAGGTACACGTCACGTCCGATTTGTCGTTGTGCCTGGACCAGATTCCCAGCACCTCGTCCCCCAGGACACTGCAAGATATGGACAGTACATCCCAGTCATGATATCATTTCATACAAAGCAGGCCTAATGAACAATTGCTCTTTTTTTTCTTGTCTATTGTGCGACATGAGAATTCAGAAACAGTTGGAACGAGACATCCGGATGGTCTCTATGGACCAAGAAGTTCCTCATGCGACTCATCAGTCTCTTACAGTGAATGGGGTGGTCTCTTCTACCTGCTCCAGGGGGACTCCACTTGCAGAGGTGTGAGTTGGCCTCCTGAACTAGACTTCGTTGGACATAGAGTGTTGTAGGACCTTCACTTCCAGAAAAGTTTGGGAGTTCTCCCTGTCACAGGACAAGTGGCCCTGTCCTTATGCTGGACAATGCTGAGAGTGCAAATGTCACTCACACTGCCTTCCATGGAGATAATGCATTCTCATCTCGCTCTACTCAACTGGTAGGTTCCACACCAAAGGGTGAGATTTGGGCACCTGAGTGCTTCTTCTCTCCTAGAAGATGGGAAAAAACATTGCTGGATGGCTCGGCAGGCTAAACACGCTGGGATCTTGCTGCAGCTACTCCTGTTAGAGTATGTACAGAGGTCTTCATGGGACCTGATCACCTGAATCTAGGCCCTCCGAAGTATGAGAGCACCATCCCATTCTCCCAACAAGACTGATGGGTCACACCATGGACTCCTTGGCCCAGAGAGACCATCTGGATGTCACACATTGACTATTTCCAAATCACTGTGTTCCTTAGTGGATTCCAAGATATAGATTTTACAATAAGTACAAACATATGTATTTTTTTTATTCTCCTGAATATATGTCTGCAGAGAAATCCAGAACAATTCACTTTACATTGACTTCAGCCTGGAAAGATGCCTCTGAGAATGAAAGGATGAGGAAACTCTTTTGGTCTTCAAAAAAGAAAAAGAAGTGTTTTCCAATAATTAAATATGACCTAGGACATAGTTTCTGACGTATTACAATGGTTGTGGATGAGTCCCCCTCAGGCTTATCTTGTGGGTGCTCCATCAGGGAGCCCCCCCAACACAGGTTCTCCTCACTTCTGCTACAATGCACCTTTTGCCACATTCTCTATAACGGGGTGGATAGAAGAAACTGATAAGAGGCTGAAGGGTTACACCACCCAACACTTCAATCTCAGTTTTGGGTGCGCTGCCCCTTTTTAAGGTATTTCAATAAATAATTCAAAGTTTAGGCAGTTCCTGTACAGTTTGAAAAGGATGAGAGAAGATATTTGATGGAGCCCCTCCTGGGGATGGCTTGGGAGGAAATAAAACAGTGACCACCCATAGCAACTAAACATTAAAGAACTATGGGGGTAAGTGTTTTTCCCCATAGTTCTCCTAGGGGCACAAACAAGCGTCCTCCCGTCACCCTAGGCTCAGTATATAGGGAGCTACAGCTCGCGGTATACTGAGACGCCGCAGCCGGGACGGATCCCGACAATACTGTCTGGATCCACCCAGCTGCGTGAGTGACAGCGGGCTCTGCCTATCTAGAGGCAGAGCCAGCTGTACCTTCCCCTCCCCCTTCCATTCCTCCAGTCAGTGCTGGAGGATCGGAGCGGGGAGGGGGGAATCCCTGCGGGGAGCCGTGACTGACAGTCACGGCTCTCTGCAGGGACAGGATTGAGAAGTGAGCGAGCGACGGTATGTGTACGTTCACTTCCCGATCTATTGAGCCGACCTGTGACAGTTTCATTGTGACACGTCGGCTTGAACTATGAGAATGAGTGATTTTCACTCACCTCATACTTCTCCTTTAATTATGTTTGTAATTAAAAAAATCAACCATTCTGATCATTTGTCAGGGTGAAACGCATTTTCTTTATAAAAGTTGCAGCTACTCCTGTTAGAGTATGTACAGAGGTCTTCATGGGACCTGATCACCTGAATCTAGGCCCTCCGAAGTATGAGAGCACCATCCCATTCTCCCAACAAGACTGATGGGTCACACCATGGACTCCTTGGCCCAGAGAGACCATCTGGATGTCACACATTGACTATTTCCAAATCACTGTGTTCCTTAGTGGATTCCAAGATATAGATTTTACAATAAGTACAAACATATGTATTTTTTTTATTCTCCTGAATATATGTCTGCAGAGAAATCCAGAACAATTCACTTTACATTGACTTCAGCCTGGAAAGATGCCTCTGAGAATGAAAGGATGAGGAAACTCTTTTGGTCTTCAAAAAAGAAAAAGAAGTGTTTTCCAATAATTAAATATGACCTAGGACATAGTTTCTGACGTATTACAATGGTTGTGGATGAGTCCCCCTCAGGCTTATCTTGTGGGTGCTCCATCAGGGAGCCCCCCCAACACAGGTTCTCCTCACTTCTGCTACAATGCACCTTTTGCCACATTCTCTATAACGGGGTGGATAGAAGAAACTGATAAGAGGCTGAAGGGTTACACCACCCAACACTTCAATCTCAGTTTTGGGTGCGCTGCCCCTTTTTAAGGTATTTCAATAAATAATTCAAAGTTTAGGCAGTTCCTGTACAGTTTGAAAAGGATGAGAGAAGATATTTGATGGAGCCCCTCCTGGGGATGGCTTGGGAGGAAATAAAACAGTGACCACCCATAGCAACTAAACATTAAAGAACTATGGGGGTAAGTGTTTTTCCCCATAGTTCTCCTAGGGGCACAAACAAGCGTCCTCCCGTCACCCTAGGCTCAGTATATAGGGAGCTACAGCTCGCGGTATACTGAGACGCCGCAGCCGGGACGGATCCCGACAATACTGTCTGGATCCACCCAGCTGCGTGAGTGACAGCGGGCTCTGCCTATCTAGAGGCAGAGCCAGCTGTACCTTCCCCTCCCCCTTCCATTCCTCCAGTCAGTGCTGGAGGATCGGAGCGGGGAGGGGGGAATCCCTGCGGGGAGCCGTGACTGACAGTCACGGCTCTCTGCAGGGACAGGATTGAGAAGTGAGCGAGCGACGGTATGTGTACGTTCACTTCCCGATCTATTGAGCCGACCTGTGACAGTTTCATTGTGACACGTCGGCTTGAACTATGAGAATGAGTGATTTTCACTCACCTCATACTTCTCCTTTAATTATGTTTGTAATTAAAAAAATCAACCATTCTGATCATTTGTCAGGGTGAAACGCATTTTCTTTATAAAAGTGGCTTGAAAAGAGGCTGCAGGAGATTAGCAGTACTGAGATGTAACAAATCATGAATGAAAGGTGAAAAGTGTTTTACTAAAAATGTTTCTAATTGTTTCTAATACACAAGGCAGAGAGCAAGGTAAATGTCATTCATTTAGAGTTTACATCCACTTTATTGGACCGCAATACATCTGCTCCCGTTACCCACCTGGTCCAGGTAGCCCAGGTGATGCGGTCAATCACAGCTTGTTCCGTGAGGAGTTTTCCGGAAGGCACTTCATAGACCAGCCTCTTGTAACACCCGGTGGAGACCTGCACAGAGGCAAGGATGCAGCATCACACAATGTTCCACACGCTCCAAAATCTTCCCCAGAGTACAGGTTACAAAATCGGGAAGGAAGGGTGAGGGGGCATGGGTGGGGGTATGGGTAGTGGGGGGGTGTGTAAATATAATAATGGCCATGAATTTGAACTGGGAGGGCCTACAAGCTCATATAAGTGTGATAGGCCATGTATTGTATGCACATGTATTGAATATTCAGTGTTTCCCTTTAAAGTGTAATAATCAGACCCGGGTAGAAAACAATCTTTGGCCATGCTTGTCAATCTAGTCACATGATCCAACAAAGCGTCAGAAAAATACGGGTCACATGGTGGGGCCGGCCGATGACATCACTCATACCTGCACGTAGCGGCTGTCCGCAGAGAAGTCGATTTGCAGCACGAAGCTCGGAATGTCTTTGCAGTAGCTGATACGGTTCAATGAGGGTCCGATAGTGAGGTCATAGAAATCGACGGCATTCTCGCTGGAGCCCACCGCCAAGTAGTGGGAGTCGGGGCTAAATCTATACAGATCATGAGCAATGGTCAGCACCCGGGAGCATAATAATCCTTCATTCACAGATATAGTCTTTTAACGCTGCTTTGTTCATTGTGCTTTAAGAGCCGTCATTACTAGCTATGGCCTGTGTTTACATTCAGCCTGTCTGCAGTCTGCACTGATCAACAGTACGTTGCAGTGATCAGCTACCTCTTTGGTTCTATGTCTTTAGTGCCGGGAGCCATCAATGAAGAGTTTTATTCTGCACTGCACTCGTGTAACCACTAAAGAAACAGACCATAAACTGCTAGAAGAAGGTTGCACCTGCCCACGTTTTGCCTGAAGTTTCACATACGGTTAAATAAAAATCAGTTTGAATTTTACTTCTTCTCTAGCTAGGCTGCTGTGTGCTACACAGTGCATGTCCAGCAATCTCCATCAGGTCAGTTTGGTTCTGTACACCTAGGGGTATCATGCCGACACAGACACACATGTAGCACACTGACCGCGCCGAGTGACCAAGGTTCACCTTGTTTAGCATCTTCTGTAAGGAACAAAAAACACAAAGTTACATATACAGTTACATAGTATTTGAGGTTGAATAAAGACACGGGTCAATGAGGGTCCAATAGTGAGGTCAGAGAAATCGACGGCATTCTCGCTGGAGCCCACCGCCAAGTAGTGGGAGTCAGGGCTAAATCTATACAGATCATGAGCAACGGTCATAAACTGCTAGAAGATGGGTGCGCCTGCACACGAGTTTTATTCTGCACTGCACTCGTGTAACCGCTAAAGAAACAGACCATAAACTGCTAGAAGATGGGTGCGCCTGCACACGAGTTTTATTCTGCACTGCACTCATGTAACCGCTAAAGAAACAGACCATAAACTGCTAGAAGATGGGTGCGCCTGCACACGAGTTTTATTCTGCACTGCACTCATGTAACCGCTAAAGAAACAGACCATAAACTGCTAGAAGATGGGTGCGCCTGCACACGAGTTTTATTCTGCACTGCACTCATGTAACCGCTAAAGAAACAGACCATAAACTGCTAGAAGATGGGTGCGCCTGCACACGAGTTTTATTCTGCACTGCACTCATGTAACCGCTAAAGAAACAGACCATAAACTGCTAGAAGATGGGTGCGCCTGCACACGAGTTTTATTCTGCACTGCACTCATGTAACCGCTAAAGAAACAGACCATAAACTGCTAGAAGATGGGTGCGCCTGCACACGAGTTTTATTCTGCACTGCACTCATGTAACCGCTAAAGAAACAGACCATAAACTGCTAGAAGATGGGTGCGCCTGCACACGAGTTTTATTCTGCACTGCACTCATGTAACCGCTAAAGAAACAGACCATAAACTGCTAGAAGATGGGTGCGCCTGCACACGAGTTTTATTCTGCACTGCACTCGTGTAACCGCTAAAGAAACAGACCATAAACTGCTAGAAGAAGGTTGCACATGCACACATTAATGAAGAGTTTTATTCTGCACTGCACTCGTGTAACCGCTAAAGAAACAGACCATAAACTGCTAGAGGAAGGTTGCACCTGCACACGTTTTTCCTGAAGTTTCACATACGGTTAGATAAAAATCAGTTTGAATTTTACTTCTTCTCTAGCTAGGCTGCTGTGTGCTACACAGTGCATGTCCAGCAATCTCCATCAGGTCAGTTTGGTTCTGTATACCTAGGGGGTATCATGCCTACACAGACCCCCGCATGTCAGCCGGTGGCAGTTGTGTTCCTCACCTGATGTCCTGAATGGCGGATCTCCGATCTCTCTTCTTGCCCCAGATCTTTAGAGAGGCCACAACTAAGATAACAAACTCTCCATTCTTCATGCCGATGGCCACCATGTCGCCCTCAGGGCTGTAGCACACTGACCGTGCCGAGTGACCAAGGTTCACCTTGTTTAGCATCTTCTGTGAGGAACACAAAAGACATAGTTACACATGTAGTTACATAGTATTTGAGGTTGAATAAAGACACGGGTCCATCGTGTTCCATCTTTGTGAGTGTATGTGTGTGTGTGTGTGTGTGTGTGTACCAGTCACAGAGTACCCGTACCCCTGTATAATAATATGTTATCTGAAGAAAGCGTCCAAATGATTCTTCAATGACTCCATACTCTCTGCTGGAACCATTGCCAGGAGTGTATCTACCGCAAGGCAAACTAGGCATTTGCCTAGGGCGGCACTTTCCAGGGGGGCAGCATTTTGTGCAAAGAGCCAGACTTACCTTTGGGCATACTGGGCACTTGCCCGGTGGGGCACAGAATCAGGCAGCGGGTGGCTTTGGGCTGGCCATAGCATGTGATCTGATGGTAGGCCTCCCAGAAGCAGGCTGGGGACTGCAATGTATCCTGTTGGTACTGATGGCATTTCGGGCTGCAGGTAAGGGGAACAGCACAGGGAAAGGGAACCTGCACAGCCCACCATAAAGCCTGCACAGCTCTCCCGAGACCCTATAAAGCGCACCGGAAACCATGCACGGCTCTCCTCCCCCGTATGATCCCATGTATGCTTTATGCAGTGACTGACAGGTTGTGCAAAATGTCCTAAACAGGAAGGGGCGGGGCAAATTTGGATTGAGGGGGTGCCTGAGTCAAGTCTTGCTTGGGGCAGCACAAAACCAAAATACACCACTGACCATTGCTTGTAGAAGGGAGATACACAAGTCTACCACTCTAACAGAAAAGAATCCCCTTCACCCTTTGCGGTTAAACCCTTATTACCTTCAGCATCAGGTGGTGGCCTCTGTGCCGGGAATTCTGGGAAATGATCCAGGAACAGACAAGGGGTGTGTCTGGGTGGTGACTGTATCATTGTGTGTGTCAGGTTCCTATAAGGTGTCAGGATGTCTCTGTCTATCTCTCCATGGAGGAGTGGGAGTATCTAGAAGGACACCGGGATCTCTACAAGGACGTGGTGATGGAGAATGCCCCGCCCCTCACATCACCGGG
>NW_017306926.1:93509-99208 GCF_000935625.1 Nanorana parkeri | reverse complement strand
ATGATCCAGGAACAGACAAGGGGTGTGTCTGGGTGGTGACTGTATCATTGTGTGTGTCAGGTTCCTATAAGGTGTCAGGATGTCTCTGTCTATCTCTCCATGGAGGAGTGGGAGTATCTAGAAGGACACCGTGATCTCTACAAGGACGTGGTGATGGAGAATGCCCCGCCCCTCACATCACCGGTAAGAGGAGAGAGCAGTACGGAGGCTCCGCCTACATCCCCCATCATCTGATACACACATAGAAACAATGTATTCAGTCAGTGTGTGTGTTTCCTACAGATGGATCCAGTAAGAGGAACCCACCAGGGAGATGTCCCCGTCCTCTGTATTCCCGGGATCCCACCCAGGAAGATCTCCCCCACCATGATCAGGTAGATGGTTACCAACCAAAGTGAGTTTACAGCAAAAAGTTTATTACTGATATCACCATTCAACAGTCTGTACATTACAATCATGTTCCCTCTTCATTGAATCATTTTGTAGAGTGAACAAGTTTAAACTTTGCAACCTTCTTCATAGCTTAGGTCTTCCAGCCCCTTTATCGGGTCCGTTGTCCTTCTCTGGACTCTCTCCAGTTCATGGACATCCTTCCTGTGGACTGGTGACCAAAACTGAACCGTATACTCAACATGAGGACGGATGAGTGTTTTGTAAAAGTGGCAAAACTATTGCTTTGTCTCTACAGTACATTCCCTTGTTATGCATCATAGTACTCTGCTAGCTGATTGCTGCCCCCTGGCATTGCCTGCTATTGTTTAGTCTGCAGTCAGCAATGAGCACCAAATCTTTTTCCACCTCCGACGTCCCCAGTGGAGCTCCCGTTAACAATCTTCCGCACTCCACTCCCACACATTATGGCGGCCTTCACACCCCCTTCCTTAAAGGAGAACTATGGGGTCAGGGCTTTTCCCCATAGTTATCCTTAGGGTAACGGGAGGACACAAACTAGCGTCCTCCTGTCACCCTAAGCTCAGTATATAGGGAGCTGCTGCTCGCGGTATACTGAGACGCCGCAGCTGAAGGGGATCCCGACAATTGTGTCTGGAGGATCCGCCCAGCTGCGTGACTGACAGCTTTGCTTGAAATTGCCTCAATAAGATGTTGTGGCATCTGAAATTTTCACTCTCATTGTAGTTAAAGGAGAACTATGGGGTCAGGGCTTTTCCCCATAGTTCTCAGGGTCACGGGAGAACACAAACTAACGTCCTCCCGTCACCCTAAGCTCAGTATATAGGGAGCTGCAGCTCCCTATGTACTGAGACGCCGCAGCCGGGACGGATCCCGACATTACTGTCTGGATCCACCCAGCTGCGTGATTGACAGCTGGCTCTGCCTATCTAGAGGCAGAGCCGGCTGTACCCGCCCCCTCCCCCGTCCGTTCCGCCAGTCAGCGCTGGCGGATCGGAGGGGGGAGTCCAGCTAGGGTTGCCACCTTTTCTTCAAGCGAAACCCGAACACTCTAGCGACACGCGGACATATTTTTTGGGGAGAATGAGTCGCGGCTTATTCATATGTAATGGGCACCACCCATTAATATGTAAATAACACAGTTGAGACTATTTTCAGTGGGGGGCCAGTAGCCCCTATCTTAATTTTGGTTGCCCCCTGTCTGCCTGACATCTTGTGTCCGGGTTCCTGGTTCCATGAAACCCGGACACAGCATTCAAAACCCGAACTGTCCGGGTGAATCCTGGACAGGTGGCAACCCTAAGTCCAGCCCCTCCCCTGTCACGGCAGAGACCCGTGACAGGATCGAGAGGTGAGCGAACGCCGGTATGTGTTCGCTCACCTCCCGATCTACTGAGCCGTCCCCACCGACAGCTGCCTTACTAAATAGGGCACGGACAGTACAGCTAGCTTGGGAAAGATGAGTACTGGGTGCACTGTGTATTCATTGTGTACTCTTATATATACATTAGGAGTTTTACCCAAATTTCAGGACACACCAGCTGCATATACATCATTTATTTCTAAAGTGGAACTTGGTGTCTTCCCTACCTTATCCACGATGTCCCACAGCCGCACGGTGCCATCCTCCGCAGCGGACAGGAAGAAGTCCCGGGTTGGATGGGTGGCCAGTCCCCAGATGGGTCCATCCATGTGACCATTGATGAGAATGTTACAAGCTGCGTTCTTCTCCCCCACCTCAATGATTTCCGCATTGCGCGTGCCAACCAGGATCTTCCCCTGAGGACCGCAGGCAAAGAGGGCAGATGTATAATGCCGTGATACAATACATTTTGGATGCACAATATATCTAATAAATCTAGAAAGCCTGGCTCTGGCCAAACCTAGAAACGGGGTCACCAGGATATTATTCCTCTACAATGCAGAGATCTCATGTGGCTCCTGAGGAAGGGACAAAATAATCTGCAATTCTTGTATAGAACTGTTATTAATTCTTCATCAATACCAGATGTGACCATGACAGGTGACCCTGGATGTGAAGTCTGTACAACCAGAGCTGCAAGAAGGGGGACGCCTCCTTCACTGGGGATCCCCATTCATTGGCTTAGACTTATTTATTGCGATCTCGCTCTGTAAAATCACGTTAACATTTTACATAAATGGGTGCTAAAAGAACCTACCTTGCCCCTGCACACTGATCTCACACAGTCGGTCGTCTGGCCGGTCTCCAGCCTGAAGGCGCGACACCTCTTCAGCTCCTGATCCCACAGCTTCACTGCACCACCTTCCTTGGACCTGCCGGTGCAAAATGGGGTCAGGCATGGAAGTAGTTTTGGCTTTATTAAAATCACAAGGTGGCAATATGCAGTATCCCATAGCAGCCTTCTACCCCTTCGTGCCATCTACCCCTTTGTGCCATCTACCCCTTCGTGCCATCTACCCCTTCGTGCCATTACACGTACTGCTCTAAGCTGGTAAAAACTAACATTTTATTGGTTGCTGAAGGGGTACTCCACTCTGCTATGCTCTGAATCCTGCTTCTAGATAATCCTTCTTAAGGTCCCCACACACCTTTAAGGTGTGTGGAAGCCGTGCGACCTCTACTACTGTAAGCTCGCACGACTTTTAACTTACGGACATGTTCGAAAACCCGCCGAGCATCGTACGATGTTCGGCGGGTGTGTTGCTTGTTCGTAAGATAACAGCCGTACGGGCCGGTGTGCGCAAGCGCACACTGACCGTTCGGCATTGCAGTCATCGAAAGCGCGCCCCTCAGGGGGCGTGGCTTGCGATCATCGCAAGTACGATCTGCCTATGCAAGATAGACAGATCGTACGTTTTTTTAAAGTACCTTACAACCATCGCAAGACAAAAGTCTTGAGATGGTTGTAAGGTGTGTGCCCAGCCTTAGATCTACCGGTCACTTTATTAGGTACACCTGCCTGTTAATGTGAATATTCAAACAGGAAATCATGTCACTGCAACATGATACATATAACACTCAGACGTGGTCAAGAGACTAAGTTGTTCAGCCAAACATCAGAAGATACAAGATCTAAGCAGCTTTCACTGTGGAATGATTCTTGGGGGCAGACATGGCAGTTGTAGCATCTTAGGAACTGTGACCACCAGTGATTTCCACACTCTGCAGTCTAAGGAGTATACAGAGAACGGTGCAAACAATAGGAGGTGCCAGAGGAGAATGGCTCTGATCTGAGGTGTGAAGGAGCAGGAATTGGGGTGATCTGAGGGGGGAAGGTGCAGGAATTGGGGTGGATCTGAGGTGTGAAGGTGCAGGAACCGGGGCTGACCTGAGGTCTGGTGGTGCAGGAATTGGGGTGGATCTGAGGTGTGAAGGTGCAGGAACCGGGGCTGACCTGAGGGGTGAAGGTGCAGGAATTGGGGTGATCTGAGGTCTGGTGGTGCAGGAATTGGGGTTGATCTGAGGTCTGGTGGTGCAGGAATTGGGGTTGATCTGAGGTCTGAAGGTGCAGGAATCGGGCTGATCTGAGGTGTGAAGGTGCAGGAATCGGGCTGATCTGAGGTGTGAAGGTGCAGGAATTGGGGTGATCTGAGGTCTGGTGGTGCAGGAATTGGGGTGATCTGAGGTCTGGTGGTGCAGGAATTGGGGTTGATCTGAGGTGTGAAGGTGCAGGAATCGGGCTGATCTGAGGTGTGAAGGTGCAGGAATCGGGCTGATCTGAGGTGTGAAGGTGCAGGAATCGGGCTGATCTGAGGTGTGAAGGTGCAGGAATTGGGGTGATCTGAGGTGTGAAGGTGCAGGAATTGGGGTGATCTGAGGTCTGAAGGTGCAGGAATTGGGGTGATCTGAGGTCTGGTGGTGCAGGAATTGGGGTTGATCTGAGGTGTGAAGGTGCAGGAATTGGGTTGATCTGAGGTCTGATGGTTCTGGAACTGGGGTTGATCTGACGTGTGAAGGTGCAGGAATTGGGGTTGATCTAAGGTGTGAAGGTGCAGGAATTGGGGTAGATCTGAGGTGTTATGGAGCAGGAATCTCATCTGAGGTCTATGGCGTGCTATTGCTTACTCGCACGCCAGTTATCTAACGCTTGTACGCTGACCCTTAATGTGGGAAAAGTTGTTGATTCCTGAGAGAGAGAGAGTGTCAGCATACATCACATGGGATGAGGTGCAGGAACAACGTGTGGCTGTCAGGAACTGTTCAAAGCTATGAAAATAATCGTACTTCCGGGGAAGTCATTGACATTCAGGTGGAGGAACTTACGGTCTCTCCTTCCCTCCAGTGACGATGAGGCCGTCCCTCAGCGTGGTGTACATGGTAAACACAGGACCGTTATGAGCTTTGGCCACAATACGGGACAGTATGTGATCCTTCCACACACAGACGTCTCCGCTAATGGTTCCCGTAAACGTCAGATTCCCCTATGAGAGAAAGGAAGAGATTCAAGACTGCAATGCCCTGATAGAGCCAACGGTGCCCGCCACCCAATGGAATCCCCGTTGTGTCACTTTGTAAAGTCTCCGCTTCAGCACACATTACACAGACATGGCCACCGTTGTCACCATCAGGAAACCTAGAAGTCACTTGATGTCCAGGGACGGGTACTCACCGCGCCAAACGCCACAGCCAACATAGTCTGCATGCGGGCATCCTCGATGGAGCTCAGCATCCCCTTCTTACTCAGCAGCGCTCTCCCCGCCAAAGTCCAGAACCGCACGTGCTTTACCCCTACCGACACAAACTGGGTGTCCGAGTCTGGCCGGAACTCCGCCACAAAGATTCGCTTGTTGTGGCCAACTTTACTGGCAATTTTGGCACCTGCAGAAGATCGTGAAAACAGAATGGGCTCAGCGGGCTTTACGAGGGGAGGCCAATCTGCTCCTACCCTCACCATGATCTACATGTGCGAGGGATCTGAAATTTTGCAGGTTAGGGTAAGGTATAGGGAGATATCCAAGTAATATGCCAATTATTGTTTTTGTAGGTCATGGTGAATTATAGTCAGAGCCATGAGAATTGGAGTAGGTGTCATGCTGGACAAAGTTGAATACCGAGCCGTGTGTTGCTGCTAGGTGACATCATTGTTAGGGGGGTTTGAAGCTGTTTCTTCAGATTTGGAAACAGAAAGAAGTCCGAAGGTGCCAGGTCAGGTGAGTCAGGTGCCGGGTCAGGTGAGTCAGGTGAGTAAGGTGCCGGGTCAGGTCAGGTGAGTAAGGTGCCGGGTCAGGTGAGTAAGGTGCTGGGTCAGGTCAGGTGAGTAAGGTGCCGGGTCGGGGCAGGTGAGTAAGGCGCCGGGGCGGGGCAG
>NW_017306926.1:89867-93424 GCF_000935625.1 Nanorana parkeri | reverse complement strand
GGGTCAGGTCAGGTGAGTCAGGTGCCGGGTCAGGTCAGGTGAGTCAGGTGCCGGGTCAGGTCAGGTGAGTCAGGTGAGTAAGGTGCCGGGTCAGGTGAGTAAGGTGCTGGGTCAGGTGAGTAAGGTGCCGGGTCAGGTGAGTAAGGTGCTGGGTCAGGTCAGGTGAGTAAGGTGCCGGGTCGGGTCAGGTGAGTAAGGTGCCGGGTCGGGTCAGGTGAGTAAGGTGCCGGGTCGGGTCAGGTGAGTCAGGTGGATGGGGCAGAGAGTCATAGCCACAATCACGAACAAAAGTGACAGTTTCTGCAGCTCGATGTGCAGGTGCATTGTCAGCGAGTAGCAACACACGGCTCGGTATTCAACTTTGTCCGGCATGACACCTACTCCGTTCCTCTCGGCTCTAACTATAATTCACCACGACCTACAAAAACAAACATTGGCATATTACTAAGATATCCACCTATAAACCTGCAACATTTCAGATCCCTGGCACATCTAGATCATGGTGAGGGTAAGAACATATTGGCCTCCCCTCGTATGAGTGCAGTTTGTTGGGCTTTTATGCATCTCAGGCCTTTGTTTGTGTATGTGGGTGGGGGTCCTTCTACTTTTTGTGTGCACCTGAGTACGCTAATGGAGGCCTGTTCTGAACAGCAATCACCTAGCTATAGGCTGCCTGGAAGATTTAAAGATCAATCCTTAGGATTTGCATTATAAGAAGCAGCAGTAAAGCACAACCCCTGTGTATGGCTGCGAAAGCAGGAAGCAGCGTCCGAGTATGTAATGAGCAAATATGACATATAGAATTACAAGCTGCATATAGAAGCAACGTTCCTAAAACATTATCACATATCTAGAATATTAATAAGACTTTTCTGGACATCTTATTTCTTCCGTCACAGCTTCACTGGCAAGCACTCTATATGTGTATAATACGCGATTCGACTTTTATGCGGGGGAAATGGCGTCTAAATGTAAGACTTGAGCGTCAATGCGCCTCTATGAAATGCGTCTCAGAGTCGCCATGTTCCTCTCCTCATCGGTCGGTTACCTTCCTGCCATTTCCAGATGGTGATGGTGTGTTCCGGGTCCAGCCCAACGGACAGCAGCAACTTCCCCGTGGCGCTGAAACTGACCGAGCACACCCCCTTGGAATGGTAGCAGCGCAGGACGGACAGTGTCTGCTTGTTCATGGCGTCCCACACGTGTATAGAGGGGGCTGACGCTGCGTGAGAACGAAACCCATTTAAAACATTTTTTATACACAGCAGTCACAATGTAACCGCATGAGAGGAGTTGTATAGAGCGTGAAGATCGACCTGCACCCATAGCAACACATCCCGGGGTATTCTAATTCATTCAGAGGACTCATCAGGTGCTACATTCCAACCACTCGTATATCAAATACAATTATTGTTTTATTCTTCATTGTATTAAAAACATTTACCATTCAACACAGACCGGGATGAGTAAAGTCTGACCATCGTACAGCGCCATGAAACAGGAAGCAGAGACTGAGTATGTCATGAACAAATATGGCTTCCCATATACACACATACACTATATTGCCAAAAGTATTGGGACGCCTTTACACGCACATGAACTTTAATGGCATCCCAGTCTTAGTCCGTAGGGTTCAGCATTGGGTTGGCTCCGCCCTTTGCCGCTATAACAGCTCCGCCTCTTCTGGGAAGGCGTCCACAAGGTTTAGGAGTGTGTCTATGGGAATGTTGGACCATTTGTGAGGTCAGGTACTGATGTTGGGGTAGGGGCTCGCAGTCTCCGCTCTAATTCATCCCAAAGGTGTTCTATGGGGTTGAGGTCAGGACTCTGTGCGGCCAGTCACTTTCCTCCCCCCCAAACTCCCCCATCCATGTCTTTATGGACCTTGCTTTGTGCACTGGTGCGCAGTCATGTTGGAACAGGAAGGGGCCGTCCCCAAACTCCTCCCACAAAGTTGGGAGCATGAAATTGTCCAAAATGTCTTGGTATGCTGATGCCTTAAGAGTTCCCTTCACTGGAACTAAGGGGCCAAGCCCAACCCCCGAAAAACAACCCCCCCCCATAATCCCCCCTCCACCAAACTTTATACTTGGCACAATGCAGTCAGGCAAGTACCGTTCTCCTGGCTACCGCCAAACCCAGACACGCCCATCGGATTGCCAGACAGAGAAGCGTGATTGGTCACTCCAGAGAACACGCCTCCTCTTCTCTAGAGTCCAGTGGCGGCGCGCTTTACACCGCGGCATCCCACGCTTTGCATTGCACTTGGTGATGTAAGGCTTGGATGCAGCTGCCCGGCCATGGAAACCCGTTCCATGAAGCTCCCTACGCACTGTTGTTTTGCGCCAATCTGACGGCCGCATGGAGTTTGGAGGTCTGTAGCTATCGATTCTGCAGACAGTTGGCGACTTCTGCGCACTGTGCGCTTCAGCATGCGCTGACCCCGCTCTGTCATGTGACGTGGCCGACCACTTCCTGGCTGAGTTGCTGGTGTTCCCAGTTGCTGCCACTTTGTTATAATCCCAGTAACAGGCGACCGCGGCGGAATATTTAGTAGCCGGGAAATGTCACGGAACACCTGAATCCGATGATTTGGAGGGGGAGGGGCCCAATACTTTTGGCAATATAGTGTATATAATTGCTAACAGCAGAGAAAAAAAAAACGTGTTTCATACATGAACAATCTCTAATAACAATGTTTATCACTCTCACGTGGAGATCTACATGGAGGCATTATAGACTCCCACTCACCAGACATATCGGCGGCGTCACCTGAAATAATGAAAACACAATGTGTTACTATAGGTGAGCGGCATTGATACATTGTAACCTCTTATAGGCCCATCTTCATTCATAAGCGGGTCAGGAGGGGACACCGGGTCAGTCTGAGCATTAGGGACGAGCGGAGCAATATTGTCACAAAATGAAGAGATCCTTAAAGAAGAACTATGGACAGAAATGATCTTAACCCTTACAGTGGGTCCACCCCGGCACTCAGGCCCGGATTCCCCACAGGGCCCGGCCTCGGGGCGGCAGGGCGCAGAGGGGCGGCAGCGGTGTCCTTGTGGGGAAGTTGCCCTCTCTACATTCAGTCCTGCTTTGCACACGCAGGCAGCCGATTGTTCGTTTACATGTGAACTCGGCAATGTCACCGAGATCACATGTAAACAGTGTGCAGCCTCCTCCCCTCCCCCCCTGCACCTACCTCTCTCCTGTGGTTCCGTCCTCCATCGCCGAGTCTCTAACTGCAGGGAGCAGAGCGGCCGGGATAAAGGTAACCCTGCCGCCCCGTGTACACAGTGAGAGGGGAGAGCTGTGCTGCGCTCTTCCTCTCTCACCTGTCACAGGGGTCCCAGCACATTGCTGTCCCAGAACTCCTGTATTGAAGGTGACAGGGTCAATAAAGAGAACCTGTCACCTTTAATGGCTATCACACAGGGGATTGTTTTCTCCTGTGTGATAGCAATAAAGTTGGTTGAAAAAAAATTAAAATTGATTAAAAATAATTAAATAAATAAAAAAAATAAAAAAAATAATATGAAATAATTAAATAAAAA